>NC_050175.1:21069179-21076679 GCF_008315115.2 Sander lucioperca | reverse complement strand
TATATATATATATATATATATATATATATATATATATATATATATATATATATATTTATATATATTTATATATATATATTTATATATAGGCTTATTTGTTTTTTTACAATTGAGACGTTAACTTTGAGACAAACAAACACAGTTTAACATCAGTTTGTAAAATACAAAAAATACAAAAGTGCTTCTTTATCCTCGCTGATACAAATCATCGCCGAGAGGTCAAAGGTCAGAAGGCACCGTGCGTGTGTGTGTGTGTGTGTGTGTGTGTGTGTGTGTGTGTGTGTGTGTGCGATGATTCAACCATGGAAAAGAGGAAGAAACACTTTGCATAGAAACCCTTTTCACATTTAGTTTTTTGTCTGTTTTTAAAACATAAATTAACGATCTGATTCCGAAGTGTCCGAGTCAAATAGTGCATACGAGAAAGCTGCTTTCCAGTCGCCGTCCTTTAAAAACCAAACAGCTCCAAGTCTGCAGAGCTTACGTACCGAGGGGGGGGGCTTTTATTTTGAAATTCAAAAGAGGAGAATTTCAAAATAAAAGCCCCCCGTAGGGTCTGGAGATGCTTGGTTTTCCCGGGATGGAGACGTGATGAAGCAGGTACCACAGTTTCAGTTCCAGTCTTTGATTGTGTGTGTGTGTGTGTGTGTGTGTGTGTGTGTGTGTGTGTGTGTATATCTTTGTAACTTTGGCATTTCATATTGTCATCACCAGACGCAGCCAGAGCCGGCCCCGAGGCACGAAGGAGTTCAAGATAATAAGATTAAAACTCGCAAAGTCAGAGAACGTAGGAAAAGTAGAAAGAGAGGCCCAAAACGTAACAAAAAACCCCATAAAAAAAAGATTGAAAAATGCAACAAAATCGTTGAAATAATAACGTACGGTAAAGTTTGAAAAAACACAACAAATGTCGGAAAATATTTTTTGCTTTTTGAAAAAACGTCAACAAATAAAAGACTAAAATGTTGAAAATAAGTGACAAAAACCAGCTGGAATCTTGCCCAGAGTACCTGCATAGTTAGTATACGCAACCGAGTTAAAGATAATAGGAACGAAACGCCAAAAAATTTGGGGAAAAAAAAATCGATTAAAAAAGTTGGAAAAGGCGACAAATGTAAAAAAAACAACAAACAAAAAAAAACTTGGAAAACTTCGGAAAAATAGTGTAATATGTCCAGAAAGTTTGAAATACGCGACCAAAATTTTGGGTGAAAAAACCCGACAAATTTTTAAGAATTTTTTGTTTTCTTTCCTCAAAAAAAAAAGTCGAGAAAATAAAAAAAAATAAAACGTTGAAAGAAGCGAAAAAAAGTTTAAAAATACGAAAAGTTGAAGCTTTTATTTTGAAAAAACGACAACATTTTGAAAAATACGATATTGAAAAAATACAAATAAAACGAAAAATAACGTCAAAAAAATAGTAAAAAAAATCAACTAAAATTTTGAAGAAAAATATTTTAAAAAAAAAACACGGAAAACTTTGGAAAAATAGCGTAATATGTCAAAAATGTTGGTGAAAAAATCCGACAAATGTTTGAAAAAATAATTTTTTTATTTTTTCCCTCAAAACACGTCGAGAAAATAAAAAGACTAAAATGTTGAAAGAAGTGACAAAAACAGCCGAAATCTTGCCACAAAAATTTGGTTAAAAAAAGTTTAAAAATACGTGGAAAAGTTCAATCTTTTATTTTGAAAAAAGCCACAAAAACGTAGAAAATACGATGTCGAAATTTTTTTTTTTTTTTTAAATCTAAAAATAAAATAAAAAAACCCTAAAAATCAACTAAAATTTAAAAAAAAAAAAAACATGTTGAAATTTTTTTTTAATAAAAATAAAAAACCTCAAACAAAAACAGAAAAAGCCACAAAAAAATTAAAAAAAAAATATGTCGAAAAAAAATAAATTAAAAGAAAGTTGCTAAAGACAGCCCAAATGTTAGCCTCTAGCGTACCAACTCGGTCGGGGCCGGCTCTGGACGCAGCGCTGGCTTCATCATTCATACAGACATATTCAAATGTTCCTCCCAAATATTCGGGAATTCGGGAACCGAGAGAGAAAAGTAACGTGAGATGTCTTCTGGGAGCGCCACAAAAAATTTGTGATGCTCCGGAGATGTTTAGGAAACCGCTTTGAAAGCACAAAAGAATTAAAACAAGAAAGCTCTCCTACGAGTCTGTCTCGGGGAATTAAAAAGTCCAATTTGACCCAAAACTGCAGACGGATAACTTTCCAAAATATTAACCCTTGTGTTGTCAAGTTTGACCCATTTTGATATCAGAATTTAGGGATTCTTTGAACCAAACTGCCCCAAAATAACATGAATGGGTGGATTGTGTGGAAGCCTCTGTGTCTATGTGTGTGTGTGTGTGTGTGTCTGTCTCTGTGTGTGTGTGTGTGTGTGTGTGTGTGTCTGTGTGTGTGTGTCTGTCTCTGTGTGTGTGTGTGTGTGTGTGTGTGTGTGTGTGTGTGTCTGTGTGTGTGTGTCTGTCTGTCTGTGTCTGTGTGTGTGTGTGTGTGTGTGTGTGTGTGTCTGTGTGTGTGTGTGTGTGTGTGTGTGTGTGTGTGTGTGTGTGTGTGTGTGTGTGTGTGTGTGTGTGTGTCTGTGTGTGTCTGTGTGTGTGTGTGTGACATTCTTGGCAGGTAAAATTAATAATTACTTTCATTGAATTGTGGGTGTTTTTTTATCAATTTTAATTTCATTTATTTTTTTTAAAAAAAGGTATTATGTCATTTAAATTATATCTATTGACCATGTATTTAAAAAAAGTGACAAAAAGTTTCAAAAATAGTCAAAAAACGTTGAAAAAGAAGGCCAAAAAAAAGGGCTATATGGCGTTTTTAAGCCCCTTCACGTTGCCTTCCAGGCTGCTAACCCTAAAACCATTGCCGCGCTGCCTGGAAGGCGACGTGGGGGGTTTAAAACACCAAAAACACCAAAAACACAGTCTACGGGAAGACAACACAAGGGTTTAAAACCATTTGAGGAAGGTATCATCACATCTGGAAGCTGTGAGACCGACACCGACAACACGTCACTCATGTGAAGAGGAAACGAAAAAAACAGAAGAAACGACACGTAAAGTTCGGCCTTTATATGCGAGCGATGACGTTACGATGCTTTTAACTTGTAGAAAACACACGGACAGATTCTCCAACAACATGCACAACAACAACGACAACAACGGGCGGATTATCAGGGCCACACGGAGTCTGCAGAAGCATGGATTCCTGCAGAATTTAAATACATTTGAACACAACTCAGAGTGTCAACAGTTCTCCAAATTCCTGCAGAATTTCTTCTAATTTCACCGCTGAAAAGTGTAAAAAAATAACCTGCAGAAGCATGAATTCTGCAGACTTTACTGCACATTTTAAACAACTCCTGATGTCAACAGTTCTCTAAATTCCTGCAGATTTTAAACACCTTTGAACACAACTCAGGGTGTTAACAGTTCTCCAAATTCTGCAGAATTTCTTCTAGTTTCCAGATGAAAACTGTAAAAAAATAACCAGCAATAGCATGAATGCTGCAGACTTTCCTGCAGATTTTAAATACATTTGAACACAACTCAGGGTGTCAACAGTTCTCCAAATTCCTGCAGATTTTAAACACCTTTGAACACAACTCAAGGTGTTAACAGTTCTCTAAATTCTGCAGAATTTCACCGCTGAAAATTGTAAAAAAGAAACCTGCAGATGCATGAATCTTGCAGACTTTCCTGCAGATTTTAAACACAACTCCTGATGTCAACAGTCCTTTAAATTCCTGCAGATTTTAAACACCTTTGAACACAACTCAGGGTGTCAACAGTCCTCTAAATTCTGCAGATTTTAAACTAAACTTACATGTCAACATCTCCACCCTTGGCAGAACACAGGCTGCCAAATTCTGCATATTTTCATCTTGTTTCACAGCTGAAAAACTGCCCAAAACTAAAAGGTGCAGCCTGCGTTTGTGTCCTTATCTCTGGCCCTACTTTAGCTGCACTGATATGTGAGTTGAGTGTCCGTGTCTGAAAAACAAGGCACCGTAAACAGCCAATCCTCTGTTTACTATTTGCTGGAGCTTATCGGCTTTTTTTTGCACAAAAAAGTTTTTTGTATTTTTTAAAAGAAGGCACATTTAAAAACTGCAAAACAACATAACAAGTCATTGTGTCTCTGCAGCTGCGTCACAAACAGGTGAAACAGGATCAGCCAATGAGATGACAGTGACATATAATCACCTGTTTCCAGTCCTTTTTTGGGAGAACTTTCTGGAATCTTTAAAGTCCAACTGTCTCTACACTTTGGCTCCAAAAAAAAAGTCTTCTTGTTTCATGTTAAAACTATTTTCCGGGAATCAGAAGTTCAACCGTTTCAGCTTTTTGGCTCCGAAAAGTTCGTGTTTTGCACAAAATCTCCCAAATCGCTCTTTTGTGTGCAGACGTTTGTCATGTTTTCAGGTAAAGACGAATGATTGGAGCCTTTAGGAGTCCGTCCACACATGAAAACACGTAGAAAGGAAAGCGTTTAAATCCAAAAAGTCCATCTCCGGCCTGGCGTACAGACGGGTGTTGTACCAAAAAGTGATCGTCCGCCAAAAAAACAACAATCCAGTCCTTTTTGCACTTGCACAGAAGTGATTGCAGACCCTACTTTGTGATTGAAATTTACTTTTCTGTCTCATGTGATAGATTATAGAACAAAATAGACCATTTAAAGGGCCAGTACAACCCTTAAAATGCACTTTTACACTTGCCAAAAAGTGATTGCAGCCCCTAGCTTCGTGTTTGAAAGGTTGTTTACTGTCTCTGGCTTTTATCAGACGGATTACAGCCCATACTGAAATTTTTTTATCTGTTTTAAAGGGCCAGTCCAACCCTAAAAATGCACTTTTACACTTGCCAAAAAGTGATCACAGCCTCCAGGTTTGTGTTTGAAAGGTTTTTTTACTTTCTCAAAATGACTTGATTTAGAGATGAGGCTATCTGACAGATTACAGCCTGCACACAATGTTTTATCTGTAAATAAAATTTTTAAAGGGCCAATACAACCCATAAAATGCACTTTTGCACTTGCCAAAAAGTGATCGTGGCTTCTACCTTGTGTTTAAAAGGTTGTTTCTGCCCCAAAATTACTTGATTTCATTCCCCAGGCTTTAATCTGACAGATTATAACCCTCAAAGATTTTTTTTATCTGTTAAAAAAAATTACCTGTTTAAAGGGCCAGTAGGCTACAACCTATACAATGCACTTTTGCACTTGCCAAAAAGTGATCACAGCTCGTAACTTGTGTTTAAAAGGTTGTTTCTGTCTCATGTGTTCATGAGGATTTTATCTGAGAGATTATAACCCACACATACCTTTCTAATCTGTTAAAAAAATACCTTTTTAAAAGGGGTAGTACATCCAGTAACAAGCCGTTTTCCTCAGGATCACTTTTTGGCAACAGGACACCTGCTGTTGGTCCGTCGGCGGCTCCGTGCCTCTCAGCTGCCCGGGGGTTTGAACGATCCGTCGGGCAGCTGTCGGAAGATGCCCCGTAACGTGTCCAGCTCGCGGGTCAGGTGCTCCACCCTCCGTCGCAGCCGGTCGTTGTCCGTGGTCAGCTCCACCACTTTGTGCTGCGTCTCCATGTTCCGAATTTTCGCCTTGTCTCTGCTTTTGCGCACGGCTACGTTGTTGCGCTCGCGCCTCAGCCGGTACTCCGGGCTGTTCTTGTCGACGTTCTTCTTGGATTTCCCGCCTCTTTCGCTGCCGCTGCTGCCGCCACTGCCACTGCTGCTGCCGCCCCGCGGGTGTTCCAGAAGCTTCATGCCGCCCTGGTGAGCGTGGTGGTGCGCGTGGTGGTGCGGGTGGGGGTGGTGTTGATGCGGGCTAGGCACCGGGGTCGGCGGAGGGGTCGGGTGACCCGGCTGGAGGTGCATGGTGGTCTGAGCACAGTGTTGAATCTGGTACTGGAGATGCGGTGGCTGCTGCTGCGGCAGCGGCGGCTGCTGCTGTGAGTACTGCTGCACGTGCGGGTGGTGATAAGTTGGAGGCATTCCCGGGTTCATGTCCTCATCGTCTCGCGGCTCCTGCTTTATCGCCACGGGGCGAATTCTGCGAGGATTGTGCTCGTACAGAGGCTCCATCTTGGACTCCATGTAGCTGGACATGTAGTGCTGCTGCGGGGGCTGCTGCTGCTGGGGGCCGGGACCACCAACACCAACACACGGGACGGACTCGTACTCCCCGTTCATGATCTTGAGTTTGTCCTGCCGGGAGCTATGATGGAACAAGTCGGCTAGGAAGTCGTCGTTGAACGCCGACGGATCGATGTAGGCGCTGAGGTCGATGGAGGTCTCGCTGTCTCCGATGTCACCGCCGAGGTCGGCCGGGTCTCTGTAGCCAGAGGAAGGCTGCTGTCCGTGGGTCAGACTGCTCATCAGGGGCCGAGGCGCGACCTCGTACAGGTTGGAGAGCTCCATGGAGGATTTAAACCCGGGCATACATGACGATAAAGTCCGAGAATTCAGTCCAGAGAGGGGGTTATACACCTGCACAAATGCGCCGAATTCTGCGCAGAAGACCGGTGAGTAACGTTAGTGTAACAGGGTTTTATTATTTCTGATCCAGAGCAAAGAGAGAAGCAGAGAGAGAGAAAAGCGGCTGAAAGCTGCAGGGAGTCCCGTCTGATTCCTACTGCTCAGTAAACTGTGAGCTGTCAAACTGCGGTTATATAGCAGGAGGAGGGAGTGGGGCAGTGGGCGGGACACACACACACACACACACACACACACACACACACACACACACACACACACACACACACACACACACACACGCACAGAACTGTTTTTTTGCGGAGGCGAACAGAACAGAATGTTAATTCCAGCCTGTGTTAAGTGTTAAGCTCCTTATAGAGAACTCCGTTCAGAAATCTTTGTGTTTAAACTACTTTCTATATCTTTATCAAAATGGACAAGATTCACAAACGTGAGTTTGAGACTCTGAAAGAGCACGAGCCACTCTACAATTCGGCAAAAGTATAAAGTATGAACCATGGTTGTTCGCTTTGTAAAACTCTTCTGAGTATGTATTAACGTGCTGCTCCGAAACGAGCGCAGAACAGAATGGAACGTTAAGTCCAGCCTGCGTTACGCTCCTCACTGCGAACTCCCTTTCAGAAATCATGGTCATCAAACTAATTTCTATATTATTATCAAACTGGACAAAATGCACAAAAGTGAGTACCAGACTCTGAAAGAGCACGAGCCACTCTACAATTCGGCACAAACAAAATGTATAAAACATGGCTGTTCGCTTTTTTAAAACCCTTCTAAGTTTATCAAGGCGCTCCTCTGAAATAAGCCGCTGCACTTCAGAAGTGCGACACGGTCCAAATGAAAACTTGTGTTGTGTGTGTATAATGCTGTTGTGCGATAAAACATGCATATTTAACAGTCTGTCATTAGGCTACACTTAAAGACAACACGACACATTTTAAAAATTAAAACACGGGTCTTAATAAGAAA
>NC_050175.1:21056679-21061679 GCF_008315115.2 Sander lucioperca | reverse complement strand
TTAGTTTAGTTTATAGGGTCAAATTATTCCTGCAATTCAGTCCTCCTCCTGACAAAATGTTCCCACAATCCTCCGGGAAACGTTGGCGAAACGTTGGAAAAGTGGTGAAGAAGTCCAAACTTCTGGAAACTTCTTCTACTTCTCACGCTGGAAACTTTGGTTTTTAAATTTTTTCATTTTGTCTCAGATCAACTCCCCCTCCCCTCCCCCTCTCTCTCTCGCTGCCAAAAAATATTCCCACAATCCACCTGAAAAACTAGGATCAAAAAAGTTAAAAGTTAAAATTTTCCAGAGCATGAAAAATTCGTTTTGTTGGAAGTTATTCTATTAATATAATTTATTTAATTGTGTGTAAAAGACGGAAAGAAATTAACAAAAAGTGCTTTTAAAGTGAAAATAAGTTGACTTTTTAACATTCTGAGATTCTTTGGACTTTTTTAAATGTGACAGAAGATCCAACAGGAAGTCGGCGAGCTGGACGTTTTAACGCTGGCCGCGGCCCGATGGATCAACGTGTAAAGTCTTTGATTCCCTTTTTTTAGGATGTGTATTTTCTTGTTGTTGTTCTACAAAGAGCTTTGTTAACAAAATGTCTCGTTAACGAAACGGAAGAGAGTTTTTAAGGTTGTATGTTTGGTTCACGTTATTTTAACAGTCTGTATTTATCTCTGCACAGTGGAAACATTTATTTTTTAGGTTTTACTGCATCTGAGTACGGCCGGCTACACGCTGGCTGCGTGGCGTGAGCGTGTCAGTGGCATGGCGTGTCGGCTGCGTGGTGTGAGCGTGTCAGCTGCGTGGCGTGGCGTGTCAGCTGCGTAGCGTGTCAGCTGTGTGGTGTGAGCGTGTCAGCTGCGTGGCGTGTCAGCTGCGTGGCGTGGCGTGTCAGCTGCGTAGCGTGTCAGCTGCGTGAGCGTGTCAGTGGCGTGAGCATGTCAGCTGCGTGGCGTGTCAGTGGCGTGAGCATGTCGGCCGTGTTGCGTGAGCGTGTCAGCTGCGTGAGCGTGTCGGCTGTGTGAGCGTGTCGGCTGTGTGAGCGTGTCGGCTGTGTGAGCGTGTCAGCTGCGTGGCGTGAGCGTGTCAGTGGCGTGAGCGTGTCAGCTGCGTGGCGTGAGCGTGGCGGCTGCGTGGCGTGAGCGTGTCGGCCGCGTGGCGTGAGCGTGTCTGCTGGGTGGTGTGAGCGCGTCGGCTGCTCATTTTTACTACAGTTTACTACACTTACGTTAAGTTAACATTAACATAAGTTAAAGTTAACTAAACTTAATCTAAAGTAAGTTCAAGTTTACTACACTTAAGTTAACATTAACATAAGTTAAGTTAAATTTTGTGTCGGCTCCATGGACAGAAACCAACAGCAGAAATCTTCGCCCGCTCGCCATCTTAAGTTTTGAAAGTATTTGAAGACTTCCCAGCGAAGCAGCGAAACCCAAACGGAGACACCGAGACATTTAGGACAGTCTAATGAATTCATTTTTTGTATAAATCTCAGCGTTGAAATCATGTGAAAATGTGTCTTTGCTGCGTCTGCCTGAGCTGACGTTTGAGGCTGTGTTGAGAGATTATTCAGCAGACTGTTAGTCTGTAAATCATTAACACCTGAGTGGACGCTGGTGTGTGAAGGTTACACATCAGACCTGCACGGGTTAATGTTTAACCGGTTAACCAACAGTCAGAATTCTGACACATTATTTCTAAGTTAAAAACCGTTTCATAAAAAACTAAAATTAGTTATTGGAAAACTTGTTTTGCGTGAGAAAAGAAACTTTCTCTGGTCACAGCTCATCTCGTGTGTGTGTGTGTGTGTGTGTGTGTGTGTGTGTGTGTGAGTGTCAGAGACTGTGTGAGTGAGACTGTGTGTGTGTCCGTCAGAGAGAGTGAGACTGTGTGAGTGACTGTGTGTGTCCGTCAGAGAGAGTGAGACTGTGTGTGTGACTGTGTGTGTCAGAGACTGTGTGTGTGTGTGTGTGTGTGTGTGTGTGTGTGTGAGAGACTGTGTGTGTGACTGTGTGTCAGAGACTGTGCGTGTGTGTCAGAGACTGTGTGTGTGACTGTGTGTCAGAGACTGTGTGTGTGGGACTGTGAGTGAGACTGTGTGTGTGTCAGACTGTGTGTGTGTGTGTCTCCAAGCCCCCCCCTCTCTGTGGCGTGCTGGCGGGGCCGCAGCGTGTTGTTGTCACACGTTATAATTAAGTTATCTTTAAGCAGGCGTGGCGTGTTTGTCTACCTCTCTGCAGGAATGTTGTTGTCTGTCTGAGCCGCTCAGCCAAAACCTTCCCAACCATTGCATCATTATAAAGTTATTAATATTTCATCCACTCATTTAAAAGCCTCTGCTGCAGACTGAGGGTATCATATGCTTCGTCATTTATATAATCCGTGCAAAACAACAGATGTTCGAAAAGTTCCCACAAACGTTCCCAACATTTTGCATTATTAATATTGCATCCACTCATTTTAAAAGTTTCTTAAAATGCTCTTTCAGAAGTCTTACTGTGATGAATAAGTACGTAACGTTACACTTGGCTTACGATCAGATTTTATCAGGATTTTTTTCAACCGAATTAACTGAAATCTTGGAAAAGTCACAAGTTTCTTTCAGAGGAGGAAAGACTTAAAATGTCAAAGTGACGGCTTCAAAAGATTTTTCATTTTCCTGAGATGTAAAGGCCGTTACACACCAACCCAATAATCGGCCGTCCGACTGTCTGGTGAGATCGGTGACTCGAGTCTGTTCGGTGTGTTCGTGCCGTCGTCCTTCATTTTAGGCCGACCTGACTTGCTGGGTCGTAGGGCGGGCAGTCAGTCGGACTCAATGACCAATCTGATTGGTGGAGAGCTAACCTGGAAGTGGCGAGCGGAATGAGCGTAACTAGAGTCTCTCAAATGAAAATCTTTCAAACTGACCTTTGTCGATCAAAAAAAACAGACAGATGCAGCAACTGCACGGCCTATTTCTCTCTTCAAATGTTTTCAGAAACACGTTTCGGTGAACTATTTTAGTCCAATATGAGATCGTATTCTGAACGAGCCGCCGCCATGACAGTCTGGCTTTGAATTTCCAGAGCAGCCAGACCCACGTGACGCGTTCGTCCAATCAGCTGCTGGTTTAATTTTTTTGGCCGCAGTACAGATTAGCGCTGCCTGCTGTTATGGAGACGTATTACATCTCGCACACGCGCAGAACGTACGCTCAAGTCGGTGTCGCTTTGGTGGGTTCAGAGGCACTTTTTAGGACCAACTCGAGGAGGTTGGCCGTCGGGTTGGTGTGTGAGAGCCTTTAGACTAACGGGCTAATAAAATCTGCCCAAAAAGTCCGTTTGCTTTGTTTTCTCAGTCTGAATGTTTGTGGGAACATTCCTCCGATCGCTGTCTGACCCACTCAGAGCGCTCACCGATCGCTGGCTGACCCGCTCACCGATCGCTGGCTGACCCGCTCACCGATCGCTGGCTGTCCCGCTCAGAGTGCTTGCCGATCGCTGGCTGACCCGCTCAGAGCGCTCGCCGATCACTGGCTGACCCGCTCAGAGCGCTTGTCTTCTCTTTCACTTTTCTATCGTTTCCTTTTCTACACTTGTATTCCCCAAAGCAGCATGTTTATAGAGAAGTCTTTGCATGAAGGGGCAAACTGTTGGTGCACTCAGAGAAAAAGGAAACGGCGAGTTTGTTTCTGGATGTTAGTTTCCGGATGTTTGTTCTGCTTGGTCTGAATGTTGCTGGGCAGCATTTCTCTCTCAGCTTTTTTTATATCCGAGGAATCTGGGGTAACGTGCATTGTAAATTAAAATTGAGTATAAAAGTTCAACAATGTGTTTTTGTTTGTTTTAATTGCGCCGAAATGAATGTTAGCATATGTTAGGATATTAGCATATTTTAGCATGTTAGCATCTGTTGGATATTAGCATTTTAGCATATGTTAGCATTTTAGCATATGTTAGCCTATATTAGCATATATATTAGCATATGTTAGGATGTTAGCATATGTTAGCCTTTGTTAGCATATATATTAGCATGTTAGCATATGTTAGGATGTTAGCCTATATTAGCATGTTAGCCTATATATTAGCATGTTAGTATATATTAGCATATGTTAGCCTTTATTAGCATATATTTTAGCATGTTAGCATATGTTAGGAAAAACATTGAAATTAACGACAAAATGTTGGCAAAGGTGCCAAAAAGGTAGAAAAAAAGCAACAAATGTTGACCAAAACGGCAGTATCCTCGTACGATTTGAAGAACTGGTTGCTTCTTTTTTGTAGCGTTGAAAGGGTAAAAAGCCTCAGTGAAAAGCACCAAAACGTGTTACAGTTTTTTCCGATCGCTATGACAATTTTTTCAATACTTTTAACAACTTTCCTAAACTCTAAACGCACCAACACACCTACAATACACAATTGACAAAACAGTTGATTTCATGTTCAAAAGCACACATTGTAAACTAAACTCCAACACTAATTATTAAAATACAATAATTCACTAACACAACACACTGTTTACCAAAACAATGCAAACATGTCTCAAAATCAAATAATTCTTCCAAAACACTAACACATGTTCTCTTCCAACAGGAACATTTAGTCAATCATAGAACAATGTCCTAAAAAACACTAACATCCCATGGATGTACAGAAACTGCATTATTTCATATGTGTCAGGTCTGCCTTTATACAGTAATAATAGTGATTGTATTGATCATAGATTGTGTTTTACGCTGCAGTTTCTCTTGGAGCCTCTCTACATTTTTGTTTTGTTGGGTTTAGTAAATGCATGCATTTTGTTTCTTTTGCTGCAGAAATTCAGTACCGAAAATGAATGACCCATCTCAGAGTAGCTTTATAGAATTTACAGTTTACTGTATGAATGAAAGAAGACAGAGACAGAATTGTCCTAGCACTTGTCTTCGTCTCACCCCAATTTCCACTGACTGCAGAACGTCTGCGTCCCGACTCCGGCGGTCCCAGCCCTCCGGAGCAGATACCAGAGCTTCTATTGTTGCTGGA
>NC_050175.1:21044179-21046679 GCF_008315115.2 Sander lucioperca | reverse complement strand
GGCTGGCCGCAGCCGTTACGCAACAAATCTGGACCTGGTGGGTATTGACGGACGGCGGAGCACGCAGCCGTTCCGCGGCAGAGCCAGTCCGCGGCAGAGCCAGTCCGCAATAATTACAACTATTACAACTATTAGAACCATAACTTACATGTCACACACATTTAAAAAAGGCACTCAAATGTATAAAACTAAAAAAAGACACACAAGACCACAAACAAACCAAAAAACTACAGCTATTCTGAAATTCCAGACCAGTCTGATGCCTGTTGGCCAGTAACCTTTCCCTCCAGACCAGTCTGATGCCTGTTGGCCAGTAACCTTTCCCCTCATACCCCATTTCTTTCATTAGTGTCCTGTATCATAACCAACAACAATGTGCAGGTGCATGAACAGGAATGAATTACATGATTGCAATAGTACAGTACCAATACAATAATGAATGGCTACAACATGAACGCAGAAACTTCTGCTCGTTTTCAGCCTGAAAGTGGATGAGCTGCTGGGTTTCCTCCGGGGTCGCTGTGAGATACAGGACGGTATATGTTCCTCAGGCGTCGCTGTGTGATACAGGACGGTATATGTTCCTCAGGTGTCGCGGTGTGATACAGGATGGTATATGTTCCTCAGGCGTCGCTGTGTGATACAGGACGGTATATGTTCCTCAGGTGTCGCGGTGTGATACAGGATGGTATATGTTCCTCAGGTGTCGCAGTGTGATACAGGACGGTATATGTTCCTCAGGTGTCGCAGTGTGATACAGGACGGTATATGTTCCTCAGGTGTCGCGGTGTGATACAGGACGGTATATATTCCTCAGGCGTCCCTGTGTGTGACACAGGACAGTATATGTTCCTCAGGTGTCCCTGTGTACGGTATATGTTCCTCAGGGGTCCCTGTGTACGGTATATGTTCCTCAGGGGTCCCTGTGTACGGTATATGTTCCTCAGGTGTCCCTGTGTACGGTATATGTTCCTCAGGCGTCCCTGTGTGTGATACAGGACGGTATATGTTTCTCAGGCGTCCCTGTGCACGGTATATGTTACTCAGGCGTCCCTGTGTACGGTATATGTTCCTCAGGCGTCCCTGTGTGATACAGGACGGTATATGTTCCTCAGGCGTCCCTGTGTGATACTCCTCCTCCCCCTCCCCCCTTTGTGATACAGGATGGTATATGTTCCTCAGGCGTCCCTGTGTGTGACACAGGACGGTATATGTTCCTCAGGCGTCCCTGTGTACGGTATATGTTCCTCAGGTGTCCCTGTCTACGGTATATGTTCCTCAGGCGTCCCTGTGTGTGACACAGGACGGTATATGTTCCTCAGGCATCCCTGTGTACGGTATATGTTTCTCAGGGGTCCCTGTGTACGGTATATGTTCCTCAGGTGTCCCTGTCTACGGTATATGTTCCTCAGGCGTCCCTGTGTGTGATACAGGACGGTATATGTTTCTCAGGCGTCCCTGTGTACGGTATATGTTACTCAGGCATCCCTGTGTACGGTATATGTTCCTCAGGCGTCCCTGTGTGATACTCCTCCTCCTCCCCCTCCTCCCCCTCCTCCTCCTCCCCCTCCCCCCTTTGTGATACAGGACGGTATATGTTCCTCAGGCGTCCCTGTGTACGGTATATGTTCCTCAGGCGTCCCTGTGTGATACAGGACGGTACATGTTCCTCAGGTGTCCCTGTGTGATACAGGACGGTATATGTTCCTCAGGCGTCCCTGTGTGATACAGGATGGTATATGTTCCTCAGGCGTCCCTGTGTGATACAGGACGGTAAATGTAAAGCACGTATCAATGTCTCCAAAGCAAGTAGTGTTATACACTGATATCAAATGAAAGTCGCTGCTAATGGAGTTTAGTTAACACTGTAGACATGCATAGAGTCCATTCAAAGTAGAGAAATGCAGGGCCTGTTGTGCAAATAAGCAATGTAACGTTAGCATTAGCATAGTAGGCTAGCGATTTTTAAAAAACATATCAATTACAAATATGGTTGAAAATATATATGTACAGGACTGTGTAGAGCACAAAACAAGACCGTCGTAATTTTTAAATCAATTCTTTAAGCCGAAAATACTTACATTCATGGGTCTCTCTGGTTGACCTGGCAGCCATTGTTCCTTGTTGCGCAGTGTATTCTGGGTACCCCTTGCTTTCAAGTAAGCTTACGTCCTTACTTGGTGTTATGGGGCATCTAGCCCTTCCCCTTAGCCATACCCCTTGATCAAAATGAGTATTGGGACAGCCCTTACTCTCACGTGAACGCGCAAAACTAAGGGGAAGGGGTAAGGGTAAGGGGTAAGACGGGGTAAGAAATGAGACGCAGCCTTAAACTTATTCCACCAACTCTGCTTGGTCGCATCTACACGTTTGCTTCCTCTTTCTCTATCTCTCTTCTGCCCACTTTACACACACACACACACACACACACACACACACACACACACACACACACACACACACACACACACACACACACAGACACAAACACACACAGACA
>NC_050175.1:21024179-21031679 GCF_008315115.2 Sander lucioperca | reverse complement strand
GCGTGTCCCCCTCTCATTCCCCCTTCTCTGGCATTTCCCCCTCTCATTCCCCCTGCTCTGTCGTGTCCCCCTCTCATTCCCCCTGCTCTGGCATTTCCCCCTCTCATTCCTCCTGCTCTGGCGTTTCCCCCTCTCATTCCCCCTGCTCTGGCGTGTCCCCCTCTCATCCCCTCTGCTCTGTTGTTTCCCCCCTCTCATTCCCCCTGCTCTGGCGTTTCCCCCTCTCATTCCCCCTGCTCTGGCGTGTCCCCCTCTCATCCCCCCTGCTCTGTTTTTTTCCCCCTCTCATTCCCCCTGCTCTGGCGTTTCCCCCTCTCATTCCCCCTGCTCTGGCGTTTCCCCCTCTCATTCCCCCTGCTCTGGCATTTCCCCCTCTCATTCCCCCTGCTCTGGCGTTTCCCCCTCTCATTCCCCCTGCTCTGGCGGTTCCCCCTCTCATTCCCCCTGCTCTGGTGTTTCCCCTTCTAATTCCCCTTGCTCTGGAGTTTTTCAGAGAGAAATATTGTACTTTTTACTCCACTGTTGCGAGTGTTTCTTCCCACGTTTCTGCAGGAGTTTGTATTCGTTCGTGCTGTTTTAGAAGAGTTGGAGAGAAAGACAGAGAGGAAAGATTCTTCACTGAAGAACTTTAACTTGTAACAGAGTATTTATACAGTGTGGTATTAATACTTTTCCTGCAGTAAAGGATCTGAATACTTCTTCTAGTGCTGGTAGAGTTTGGTTTTGAAACTGTGTCTGGCAGCGAGGTTTTGGCGGAGGCTCGAAGGCCTGGACAGCGTTGCTCAATCAGCCCTGCCTCTCCTCACCACAGCTCGCAAATTAAATAGTATCTGATGGCTGGAAGATTACATTAATCTCAGGCTGATCTGCACAGTTTCAACTCTGCTCCATCTTATCTGCAGACTTGGCAGAGAGAAAGGCCCGATACACCACACCGTCTGACCTTTGTCACCATTAAACTGGAGTCAGTCTCCTTTATAATGTGTCTGCTGCAGCGGGACACTTTTCATTCATCATGACGGGAAGGGAGCATAGGCGCTGATACTGAGCACCCACGTGTGCCAGACTGCCAGTAGGCTCCATTCATTTCAAATTAAACATGCAGTTGGTGCTAAGTGGAGCGTCTGTCATAGTGTGATTGGTTATGTCGCTGTCAGTCCCCTGCTCCATATCCTATCCACCAATCACAGCGTCTCTCGGATTAAAACGCCTCTTTAGAGACCACCCTCCATCCCCCCACTATACAGTGTGTGCATGTGTGTTAGGTAATCAGAGTGAGACTATTGCTACGTTTACACGTGGCCGGCTATTTTCATAAACGGACATTTCAACCTCTCTGTTTTCAAAATAACATTGTGCACAGCTGTCAGTTTTTTGTGTATATATACCACCAAGAGCATGCCAAACCTGTAGGTAGCAGTGTAACGAGAAGCTCAAGCCCACGTTAGCCAATCCCCAAAATTCCCAAAATAGCAACAACAGCAACGAATCCCTTCCTCTCTCTTTTCTTCCTCACTTCCTCGGCTGGCTAAACCTCCATTTGTCTCAGTTTACATGCAAACGTGCAAGCAACATTTTCCCAAATCTCCACTCTGGCCGGAGTTTTTAGAAAGAATCGTTTTCAGAGGCGAGTTCTCTGTTTGCGTGTAAACGAAGGGCACAAACGAAGGGAAATGTCTCCATTTTTCAAAATAACCATGTACGTGTAAATGGGGTATAAAAGTGCATCGACAGCCACCACCAGTGGAGAGAGATTCTTAATTTCCCACGAAGCTGATCGTGGTTACGTGTCCGTTAAACTTCTCATCTCCAATCCTATCTGTATCTGTGAGAAGTGGTCCTGTCCTGAGTTGAACGCCTACTTTACGGCTTTATAATCGCGTTAATAGGTGTGTGTGTTCGTGTCGGCTGCTGTCCAACGTTCTGAAATGCAAACATTTTTGACTATTTTTTCTTAAAGGGCGTGCACCCGTGAGCACCCAAGGAGGAAAACGTAAATCGACGGGGCACAGACTGGAGGACACTTTGGCGGAGGCTCGAAGTGCCCGGACAGCGTTGCTCAATCGGCCCTGCCTCTCCTCACCACAGCTCGCAAATTAAATAGTATCTGATGGCTGGAAGATTACATTAATCTCAGGCTGATCTGCACAGTTTCAACTCTGCTCCGTCTTATCTGCAGACTTGGCAGAGAGAAAGGCCCGATACACCACACCGTCTGACCTTTGTCACCATTAAACTGGAGTCAGTCTCCTTTATAATGTGTCTGCTGCAGCGGGACACTTTTCATTCATCATGACGGGACGGGAGCATAGACTGGCGGACATTTACAGGCTCGGGGAGAGACACACCGGGCCAATCAGAGGGGGTTAGCCCTATGGTCCCACAGCCCTATGGTCCCACAGCTATATGCCCCCCCAACAAGTAGACTTCATATTTCACAGTTCCTGTTTTCTGTCAGATCGTTCATAGATCTGACAAAAACATAGAAAAAAGCATTTTCTTTTTACATACATGTTGCTTTTTTCAATGTTTTTGGGACTTTATTTTATAATTTTGTTTTGCAACTGTAAACACTTTAAGTTTGTGCCCTCGTTAGCGTTCCTTAATGAGCCAATAAGTCACAGCGTGCCTGTAATTTAATCCAACGCTCCTTCAGACATTTAGGATTTACTGTCTTCACATAATTAGTTTAATTCTCTCGTATGTAATAATTCATGTTCATCTTCTCCACCAGAATAAATCATCTGCACAGAGACGAGATGTTTTCTGTGACTGTGTGAAAACGGTGCATCAGTATTTTATTATATATACCAACAATGTCAGAAATAATGTGCAAAATGTAAACCTGCCTCTGCTAAACAGTCTCAGGAAGGAACTTGTTTTGCTGGAACATGTGCACGTTCAAAAGTAGTTTTACTTTGTCGAGTTCAATTCAAGTCAATTTTATTTATAGTATCAAATCATAACAAGAGTTATCTCGAGACACTTTACAGATAGAGTAGGTCTAGACCACACTCTATAATTTATGAAGCCCCAACAATTCAAGTAGTTCCCCCAAGAGCAAGCATTCAGTGCGACAGTGGTGAGGAAAACTCCCTTTTAGGAAGAAACCTGGGACAGACCCAGGCTCTTGGTAGTAGAGGGTGACACAATCAATTGTCGCTCCCATCCCGTCCCGATCCCACGAAAATACTCCCGTCACATCCCGATCACGGGACTGCCCCCCAAACAAAATCCTGTCCTGCAAAATCCCGAGAGAAAGACTCCCGAATCCCGTCCCGCTCCCGTTTCGTTCCCTATGTTGTCTAAAGTTATCAGACTCTGTGTGTGTGTGTGCGTGTGTGTGTGTGTGTGTGTGTGTGTGTGTGTGTAAAGCTGCAGCGATGGCCAAGGGAGCGAGAGCGGCTCCTCTGCTCTGCTGTGCTGATGTAGTTGTGTGAATGCAGCGCTGCAGAGCCGTGTGTCTCTCACTGCTGGGGGGTTAGGTAGTGACCATCTATCGAGACTCCCTCAGGTCACGGTATTCCCAATCAACAAATGTATGTGGTTCTCTTTTCTAAAACGAAATGCCTCGCAATCTTTGAGCGCACTCACCACATTACAGTGTCATTTCTTAATTTAACCTCCGGCTCCGTCCCGCTCCCGTTGATTTCTATTCTTGATCCGTCCCGAACACGTTACCGACAATGAAATTTACCCCCATACCGCGGGACTCACGTGACCCGCGGGAGTCCCGAAAAATTGTCACCCTCTACTTGGTAGGCGGTGTCTGACGGTGCCGGTTGGGGATGTGATGAACAGTGGAAATAATAGTTACAATGAAGATAATGGAACAGTGACTAGAAATAGTAGTCGTAGTAGTTCATGTCACAGCAGGGCATGGCTGGATGTAGCAGGTTCAGCGGGATGCAGCAGGGCACCGTGGAGCGTAGCAGGGTGAACTGAAGCAGGATCCCCAAGGTCTAGGTGCCATCCAGATCCACTGAAAAACGCTGGTAAAAGGAACATAAGGACTCCGGGGAGTAAACTCCCCAGAGCTAGGTTAGTAACAAGCATTTCTGGATCTCCTCACTCCCTAACTATATGTTTTATCAAAGAGGAGTGTTTTCAGTTTAATCTTAATCTTAATCTTTTGTGTTTTCCCGGAAATCAGCAATTTATGCGGCGAAAGTGCTGCGTATTTGAAAAAATGCGGCACCCGCATGCATATATATGCGGACTTTGGCTGATTATGCATTGAATTATGCGATTGCATAATCACATCTTTCTGGAGGGACTGATCTATGAACGCTCTGACAGAAAACAGGAACTGTGAAATGTGAAGTCTACTTTTTGGGGGGGGTCACCATCTCCGTCTGAACGCAGCCGAACTCTTTAACCCTCGAGTTGTCTCCCGTCGACCTGTAACGTTGGGTTTTTCTGGGTCGAAATTTCCACATTTTGTTGTTCATTTTCTACACAATTTTTTAACAAGTTTTTGTTGCATTTTCCTATGTTTTTTTCCAATTTTTTTCTCTCACTTTTTAAATTTTTTTTTAAAGATTTTTTATGGGCATTTCTGCCTTTAATGACAGGACAGCTGAGACTTGAAAGGGGAGAGAGAGCCCTCTTGGTTTTGTGGGCCTTGAATGCGCTCTATCTCTACGTGGAAGTTGCCCTTTGACTGCAACAATTCATTTCCCCCCCAGCACTCTGATTGGCCCGGTGTGTCTCTCCCCGAGCCTGTAAATGTCCGCCAGTCTGTGTCCCCGTCCCGTCATGATGAATGAAAAGTGTCCCGCTGCAGCAGACACATTATAAAGGAGACTGACTCCAGTTTAATGGTGACAAAGGTCAGACGGTGTGGTGTATCGGGCCTTTCTCTCTGCCAAGTCTGCAGATAAGATGGAGCAGAGTTGAAACTGTGCAGATCAGCCTGAGATTAATGTTATCTTCCAGCCATCAGATACTATTTAATTTGCGAGCTGTGGTGAGGAGAGGCAGGGCTGATTGAGCAACGCTGTCCGGGCCTTTGAGCCTCCGCCAAAACCTCGCTGCCAGACACAGTTTCAAAGCCAAACTCTACCAGCACTAGAAAAAGTATTCAGATCCTTTACTGCAGTACAAGTATTAATACCACACTGTATAAATACTCTGTTACAAGTTAAAGTTCTTCAGTGAAGATTCTTTCCTCTCTGTCTTTCTCTCCAACTCTTCTAAAACAGCACGAACGAATACAAACTCCTGCTGAAACGTGGGAAGACACACTCGCAAAAGTGGAGTAAAAAGTACAATATTTCTCTCTGAAATGTAGCGGAGTAGAAGTAGAAAGTGGCATGAAAAGAAAAGACCCAAGTAAAGTACAAGTACCTCAACATTTGGACTGAAGCAGAACTTTGGGTAACGTCTCTGACACGCCCACCAAACGAGAGAAAACAACCGTTGCACCCCGCTCCGAGGAAGCGTGTCCTTCAACCCGGAAACAGCAGCAGAACAAGTAATACTGCAGTATGTGTAGTAAGCAGTACGTGTAGTAAGCAGTATGGGTAGTAATACTGCAGTATGTGTAGTAAGCAGTATGTGTAGTAATACTGCAGTATGTGTAGTAAGCAGTATGTTGTCCGAACCGTTACCTGTCGGGACACAGATGTTGTCCGTACCGTTGCCTGTTGGGACACAGATGTTGTCTGTACTGTTACCTGTTGGGACACAGATGTTGTCCGTACCGTCAGCTGTTGGGACATAGATGTTGTCCGTACCGTTACCTGTCGGGACACAGATGTTGTATGTAACTTCACCTGTTGGGACACAGATGTTCGTACTGTTACCTGTTGGGACACAGATGTTGTCCATACCGTTACCTGTTGGGACACAGATGTTGTCCGTACCGTCAGCTGTTGGGACATAGATGTTGTCCGTACCGTTACCTGTCGGGACACAGATGTTGTATGTAACTTCACCTGTTGGGACACAGATGTTCGTACTGTTACCTGTTGGGACACAGATGTTGTCCATACCGTTACCTGTTGGGACACAGATGTTGTCCATACCGTTACCTGTTGGGACACAGATGTTCTATGTAACTTCACCTGTTGGGACACAGATGTTGTCTGTACTGTTACCTGTTGGGACACAGATGTTGTCCGTACCGTCACCTGTTGGGACACAGATGTTGTCCGTACCGTCACCTGTTGGGACACAGATGTTGTCCATACCGTCACCTGTCGGGACACAGATGTCCGTAACGTTACCTGTCGGGACACAGATGTCCGTACCGTTACCTGTCGGGACACAGATGTTGTCCGTACCGTCACCTGTCGGGACACAGATGTTGTCCGTACCGTCACCTGTTGTCGGGACACAGATGTTGTCCGTACCGTTACCTTTTGGGACACAGATGTTGTCCATACCGTTACATGTTGGGACACAGATGTTGTCCATACCGTCACCTGTTGGGACACAGATGTCCGTACCATTACCTGTTGGGACACAGATGTTCTATGTAACTTCACCTGTTGGGACACAGATCTTGTCTGTACTGTTACCTGTTGGGACATAGATGTTGTCCGTACCGTTACCTGTTGGGACATAGATGTTGTCCGTACCATTACCTGTTGGGACACAGATGTTGTCTGTGCTGTTACCTGTAGGGACACAGATGTCCGTACCGTTACCTGTTGGGACACAGATGTTGTCTGTGCTGTTACCTGTTGGGACACAGATGTTGTCTGTGCTGTTACCTGTAGGGACACAGATGTCCGTGCCGTTACCTGTCGGGACACAGATGTCATCTGTACCGTCACCTGTTGTCAAGACACAGATGTTGTCCGTACCGTTACCTGTCGGGACACAGATGTTGTCCGTACCGTTACCTGTTGGGACACAGATGTTGTCCGTACCGTTACCTGTTGGGACACAGATGTTGTCTGTACCGTTACCTGTCGAGACACAGATGTTGTTCGTACCATTACCTGTTGGGACACAGATGTTGTCCATACCGTCACCTGTTGGGACACAGATGTTGTCCATACCGTCACCTGTCGGGACACAGATGTCCGTAACGTTACCTGTCGGGACACAGATGTCCGTACCGTTACTTGTCGGGACACAGATGTTGTCCGTACCGTCACCTGTCGGGACACAGACGTCGTCCTTACCGTTACCTGTCGGGACACAGATGTTGTCCGTACCGTCACCTGTTGTCGGTTCACAGATGTCGTCCTTACCGTTACCTGTCGGGACACAGATGTTGTCCGTACCGTCACCTGTTGTCGGGACACAGATGTTGTCCGTACTGTTACCTGTCGGGACACAGATGTTGTCCGTACCGTCACCTGTCAGGACACAGATGTAGTCCGTACCGTCACCTCTCGGGATACAGATGTTGTCCATACCGTCACCTGTTGGGACACAGATGTTGTCCGTACCGTCATCTGTCGGGACACAGATGTTGTCCGTACCGTCACCTGTCAGGACACAGATGTAGTCCATACCGTCACCTCTTGGGATACAGATGTTGTC
>NC_050175.1:21014179-21016679 GCF_008315115.2 Sander lucioperca | reverse complement strand
GCCAGAGAAAAATGGAGCTCTCTTCTCTCTTCAAATATGAGCTTAGCCCACTCCCCTTGTCTATCATTGATGACAATGGATGCCTCCGAAAGGGCAATAAGTCAGTGCTTGTCCAGCAGCCCAGAATTCCAGTCTGCAATCCCCAGCCACCAGATGTTGTCATTGTGGATGCATCCCAGCTCATTTATCACGTGGTTTGGCCATCGTCTGGGACAGTGGCAGATCTTGCAGCCAGCATGGGACATCGGCTTAATTGTTACGACACCCAAACATTTGTCATCTTTGACAGATATTTGCAGGTGTCTACCAAGGACCATGAGAGACATAGAAGAGCAGGAGAGCGCTCCACAGAGTACAAGCTCTCATTGACTACACCTCTACCTAGTCGAGACAAAGTCTTGAAGAACAAGAACAACAAACAAAGGCTGAGCGAACTCCTGTGTACTTTCAATGTAGGAAGAAATATCATGATGGTCAGTAAAGCTGACAGCATTGACACTCATGATGAGGCGGATATATCACTTGTAACTTACATGTTAGATGCTGTCAGACATGGGACTTCAACTGTTCACATTCTCAGTGATGACACAGATGTCTTTGTGCTTATGGTTTATTGGTGTTGGAAGGCTGGTATCACAACTAACCTACAGATGGAAAAATGGAATGGCACTGTTCTCAGCATAAATGCAACTGCAGAGAATCTGGGTGACCAATGTGGTTCCATTCTGGCCATGCATGCTCTTTCGGGATGTGATACCACCTCATATCCTGTTGGGAAGGGGAAGGTGTCTGCACTCAAGGCTATGAGAGTCGTACCTGGTAAGCTTCTCCACTGTATTGGAGAGGCAGAAGCCACAGATTTACAGATCACAAAAGCAACGAGGGCTTTCTTTCTGGCTCTGTACAATCAGAGGAACTCTTTAAACTTGGATGCAGCTCAGTATGAAATTTACCGAAAGCGAAAAAGGCCCCCAGCACTGAAGACACTACCTCCTACAGAGCGCAATATGCGCCTTCATGGAAGATGTGCCCACCTACAGGTGCTGCTATGGAAAGCAGCAGACCAGCCTGAACCACCGGCTGTGGATATCACCTTGTTTGGGTGGGATAAGAAGATGGGCCTAAAGGAAGGAGATGAACTGATTATGCCCACCCAGGATTCAAGTCCAGTTGCTCCTCCTGCTTTGTTAGATGTTGTCAGCTGTGGTTGCAAAGCCGGGTTGAAACCTTGCACATCAGCAAAGTGCAGCTGTGCAGCTGCAGGTCTGGCCTGTACCAGTTATTGTTCCTGCAAAGGCAATGATGGTATATGCTGCAACATACTTACACAACACCAAGAACACAAAGAGAGGGATGAAGGGTCTGGAGAAGATGATGACAGAACAGACAAGGATAGTGAAGATGAGGCTGCCTTTTTGTTAATTAATTGTGAGGCATAGCAGTTTGCCTGAAGGTGGTGTGTGTGTTTTTTGTGGTGCGGAGGTGAGGCCCTCTTGGTTAGCCTTGCGTCTGGCGGGCTGACCCGGGTTTCCCAGACTCAGTTTTAACTATTGCGTCTGGCGGAGTTTTAACTGGATCCACGTTGGATCTTGCAACTTGCGGACCAACCTGGACAGTCCTTCTGCCATTTGGGCATGGCCCTAGCGACTTGCGGGGCCTGTCTTGTATGGCATGTATATATTGTATATGTACATGTTTGGCGTGGTACGGAGGTGAGGCCCTCTTGGTTAGCTTTGCGTCTGGTGGGCTGACCCGGGTTGCCCAGACTCGGTTTTAACTCTTGCGTCTGGCAGAGTTTTAACTGGGTCCTCGTTGGATCTTGCGACTTGTGGACCAACCTGGGCAGCCCTTCTGCCATTCGGGCGTTGCCCTAGCGACTTGCGGGGTCTGTCTTTTATGGCATGTATATAGTGTATGTTTGTACATAGTTCGTTGATCACACAAGGTGAAGGTTTAGATGATGTCATGTCATTGGGTGTCTTAATGAGCTACCCCATTAATATGTATCGTACAGTTGCAGGATTCAAGTTATGTCAAACACCCGCATTGCTTTTTCTTCCAGAAATGCATAACATTCAGCAAAGATAACAAAGATTCATCTTTTATCCAAAAAGCAATTTTGAATATTCAAAAGTGTCAGGAGGGGATTCAGCTTCACTACACCCTGAAAACAATGCATCAACACTCACAAGAGCACTCATGATTCTGAAATGTAAGATTATTGTGTTTACCATAAAAATAACCTAAAATGATGCCTGAAAGTAATCAGAATTTGCCTAAATAAATCAAAATATGTAATAAAATTAGCTCTTTCAAATCTGAAAATGCCAGAAATTAAATCAGCATCCTCTAAAACCTATAAAACCACTGTAAAACCAATGTAAAAATTGGCCATACAGTGCAAAATATGTGGTCAAAATGGACGAATAAGCTAGTAATGCTAATTATGCTAATTATGCAAATTGCTCAACATATGCAAATTAGCATCCAGCAGTTTTAG
>NC_050175.1:20996679-21006679 GCF_008315115.2 Sander lucioperca | reverse complement strand
TTCCCCCGTGTGGCGTTTAATTCCCCCGTGTGGCGTTTAATTTCCCTGTGTGGCGTTTAATTCCCCCGTGTGGCGTTTAATTTCCCCGTGTGGCGTTTAATTCCCCGTGTGGCGTTTAATTTCCCCGTTGTGGCGTTTAATTTCCCCGTTGTGGCGTTTAATTCCCCCGTGTGGCGTTTAATTTCCCCGTGTGGCGTTTATATTCCCCGTGTGGCATTTAATTTCCCCGTGTGGCGTTTAAAAAGAAAATCTTTCAAACTGACCTTTGTTGATCTGAAATGAAGACAGATTCAGCAACTGCACGGCCTATTTCTCTCTTCAAATGTTTTCAGAAACACGTTTCGGTGAACTATTTTAGGACAACATGAGATAGTATTCTGAACGAGCCGCCATGACAGTCTGGCTGTGAATTTCTGGAGAAACCAGACCCACGTGATGCATTCGTCCAATCAGCTGCCGGTTTTCATTTTCTGGGAAATAATACAGATTAGCGCCGCCTGCTGATATGGAGACGTATTACGTCTCGCGCACACGCAGAGCGTACGCTCAAGTCGGCTTCGCCTCAGTGTGTTCTGAGGCATTTTTTTGGGACCTCGGGGACCCGACTGATCAGTTCGACTGGCTTTACTGCCGACGGTCGGCCGTCTGGTTGGTGTGTGACACATTACTTGATGCCAGACCCTTAATCTTTCAGATTTGGGTGTGGATTTCCAGGCTAGAGAAACACTGTCCTGATCCAGTAGAAGCATGTTGCCCTTCCAGCTCTCCGCCACCAGAGGGCGCTGCTCCCTAACAATCGGATGTCAGAGCAGCTGCAGCTCTTATGCATTACACATATGTTCCACTCATCCACTCATCCACTCATCCACTCATCCACTCATCCGGGCATTACGTCACACTCTGCTGCTGTTCAATACATCATTTACAAGCTGGACCGCCGTGACATCACCAGAAGCCCCGCCCACCGTCAAGCCACCGTTCATCAAACCGGATGTTCCTTGTGCCTTTCAAAATAAAACATGTACTCATGGAAATACTGCAGATAAATGTGTTTTGTATTATTAGTTTAGCTTTTTTTCAAAGAATTAATTAGGGCCCGAGCGCCGACAGCAGCGAAGGCCCAATTGGAACTGAAGGAATTATTACTACAGGCCAAAATTGACTTTTGGTCATAGCGCCCCCCGCTGGCAACAGGAAATGCGCCTTATATGACAAACATCATCCGATTTACATGAAACTTATAATGTGTGGTCGACATGTGATACTGAGCCGCCCCCTATACTGTAATCACGCCCACTTACTCAGGCCACGCCGCCTTTCATAACATTTTAACTGTCTAAGGTAGACTTTTGTGTGAGGTGTCAATGAACTCAGCAGACTTCCTTTTTAATTGGTGATGGTTTAACCCGCCCCCTATAATTTAGCCACGCCCCCTTTTCACAGCTAATGAACTGTATGATGTAGAGTCTTGTGTGAGGTATCATTGAACTCAGCAGGGAGTTCCCTTTTCATTGGTGACGATTTGCGGTGTCTGAGTGCCGCGCAAATGCACAGTCGCAAGGAGCGGCGTCCGCCAGTAACCCCGACACGCGTAGAGGCGCGAGGGCCCGTCCATCGCTGCTTGCAACTTTAATTTTCATATATAATTGTTGAATGAACATGGTCACATAGATTACTTGAGGTGGGTTTCCGGCTGCTGCCACCAGGGTCTGAAGAAATGCCCCCTTCCAGTCCTTCCATCAGACAATGATTGCTGGAGCTCCTCAGCAGGAGTGAAGTCCTGTGGAGGAGGGTACCTCCAGTCTTCTTTCTGTTGGCTGCATGCAATGTCTTTGTTCTATAGGCCCTTTGTATACCAATATCCTACAAATGGGACTGACTCAGGTCATTCAGCCTTGTACTTGTTGGTCTTAAAATATCCAATCCAACTTTATTTGTAAAGCACATTTAAAACAACCAGGTTGACCAAAGTGCTGGACATTGAGATTGACATTTAGGACAGATTATAAACACACGAGTAACAAAATGAACATTTAAAACAAGCTACAAACTGGAAAATGAAAATGCAGAATACAACTCTCAAGCAGGTTTAAAGGCCAATGAATAAAAGTGAGTTTTAAGTAAGGTTGGGCATCGTTTTGATTTTAACAATTTTGATTCCAATTCCGAGTCTTCCTTTCGATTCCGGTTCCCATCGATTCTCGAGTCCGATTCTTTGAGAGGTGGAGTTAAAACAAGTCACATGCCTATTTCCACAAATAAGAGGAAAGTTTTATTTTGAGTCAATGGATGTTTGCAGTTTTACAGCTTTTTCAACGTAAAATAAAGCCAGACTAGAGCGCCACTTACTGAGCTCCAAGGCTGCAACACAACAAGCGCCTGACCGCTACGGAAACCAAGACTTGCACATATTAAATTGGGAAGTGATGATCGGATATCAAACCAAATCCTCGAAATGATTCCAAACGATTCCAATAAAGAAATGATTCCGATGGAATCATAATTTTTAAAAAGATTCCAAGTAGGAATCGGTTCTCGATGCCCAATCCTAGTTTTAAGTCGTGATATAAAAATGTGAAGGCTGGGGGCCGATCTGACGTGCAGAGGCAGGTCATTCCACAGCCTTGGGGCCACGACTGAAAATGCTCGATCTCCCGTATTTTTGAGCCGCGTTCGAGGGACAACAAGGAGTAGCTGGTCAGCAGACCTTAATGACCTCAGAGGAGCATGCTGCTTTAATAGTTCAACGATATAAGCTGGGGCTTGACCATGAAGAGCTTTACAAACAAACAACAGAATCTTAGGGTGTTTTCACACATGAAAGTCTGAACCAAGGTCCGGACCAAGGTTCATGTTTTTGTTACATTGTAACATTTGATCCGGTAAGTTTTGGTTTCACACTGCAGTTATGCAAGCGCACTAAAGATCTCTACGTGACAAAACTACGTCCTGCCGTCATCACATACGTGAGCTGCGTCTCCAGATACTTATAATTGATTGGTTTGTAGACGGGCTTCCT
Source organism: Sander lucioperca (assembly GCF_008315115.2). NCBI lineage: Eukaryota > Metazoa > Chordata > Actinopteri > Perciformes > Percidae > Sander > Sander lucioperca. Next base: position 21,003,660 of record NC_050175.1, on the reverse strand, counting down.
CGTCCTCTCGTCTCTTCTCTCTGTGTCGGAGATTTTTCAACTGCTCTCTCCTACTGACTGCTGCTCTCCCCTACTGACTGCTGTTCTCTCCTACTGACTGCTGCTCTCTCCAACTGACTGCTGCTCTCTCCTACTGACTGCTGCTCTCCCCTACTGACTGCTGCTCTCTCCTACTGACTGCTGCTCTCCCCTACTGACTGCTGCTCTCCCCTACTGACTACTGCTCTCTCCTACTGACTGCTGATCTCTCCTACTGACTGCTGCTCTCCCCTACTGCCGCGGCTCTTTTTGTTTTGTTGTGATGTTGAGAAGCAAGACACGGGAACTTTCTTTCTGGAGAATTTCTTCAGAGACAAACGGAAACCTACACTGTACGTTTACTACCACTTAACAAATAAACTGCTGATGTATTCTCTGCTCTGATAGCCGACAGCTGTCTGCTCTGAGCACATTCACCGTCACTCTCTCATGTAGTCTACACAGTAAGCACCAAGCTATTCCTTAAAGGAGCTATTCCCCGGTCTTGTAACACAAGGAGAGCCTGCCAGAGCTTCTTGTATTTGGTCCGAAAGTCCGAACCATCCAAAAAATGCTTTCACACTATAAACGAACCGGACCACGGTTCAGTTTGGTCCGGACCGAGACCACCTCTTTTTATCGGACCAAAATTTGGTCTTTTGATCCGGACCGTGGTCCGGGGGAGGTTTCACACCTCTAATTTTGGTTTGGATCAAAATGAAAAGTCCGAAAGTCCGGACCAAATAAGGTATGTGTGAAAACGCCCTTAAAGTGTATTCTAAAGCAAGCCGGTAGCCAATGAATGGAGGCAAGAACAGGTGTAATGTGATCTCGTTTACGAGTTCCGGTAAGGAGCCGAGCGTCAGCATTTTGAACCATTTGTAATCTAGAGAGGGAGGCATGGCTAACACCTACATATAACGCATTACAGTAATCCAGGCAAGTTGTGATAAAAGCATGTATAACCCTCTCAAAATCAGTGAAAGTGTTACGCCGCCTTCACACTGGCAGTTGAAATCCGCTCCGTAACACGCAATATGCCCCCAGCGGACGTCGTACTACACCGTTGAAAAGCTTCGGAAGCGACTCACAAAAATGTCAGAGAGACCAGAACGACTGACAAGTGTCTGAATGTACGATTCTCTATATCCTCTCTTATACAGATATAAATAGAAAGGCTGCTGCGTGGAGAACATCTGCCCAGGACATTGACATGTCACGTCGGTTAAATGTGATATAGGGTATAATGTCAATAGTTAAATGTGATATAGGGTATAATGTCAATAGTTAAATGTGATATAGGGTATAATGTCAATAGTTAAATGTGATATAGCGGTATAATGTCAATAGTTAAATGTGATATAGGGTATAATGACAGTTAAATGTGATATATGGTATAATGTCAATAGTTAAATGTGATATAGAGGTATAATGTCAATAGTTAAATGTGATATAGAGGTATAATGTCAATAGTTAAATGTGATATAGCGGTATAATGTCAATAGTTAAATGTGATATAGGGTATAATGTCAATAGTTAAATGTGATATAGGGTATAATGTCAATAGTTAAATGTGATATAGAGGTATAATGTCAATAGTTCGATGTCTAATGCCGGCTAAGTAATTAGCATTAGCAGGTGTGTTTATCAGTACCATAGCAGTCTCGTTCGGACCCAGTTCGGACCCATTCGCATGCAGTCTGCGAATCTCCAGAGGAAACGAATGACTTCCTGTCGAAGCCGTATCAGAGCTGATTTCAACTGCCAGTGTGAAGGCGGCGTTAGGCCTGCTGTTGCTGCTGCTAGGTAGCTCTGTCTCTGCTCTCCCCCTCCTCTCTGTCTGTCTTTAATTGCAGGAGTGAAGTCTGGTGTGCGGGAGTCAGGGTTTCAGCTGCAGCTCATTCACCATAATCACCTCAGCTTTAAATACCAGGTCAACTTGCCACTCATCGTCAGATCATCAAGACGACCACGTTAGTCTCGCTGCTGACTCAACCTGCTAGTATTGCGCTTTGTGTTTTTTGATCTGTCCTGATTGGTTTTTTCTTGTGCTACAGTATATTGGAACCTGACTCAAATGGCAAATGAAGATTTGGTGAAGCACTGAACCACTTAGAAGAAGCTCCAGTAAAAGCGACCTCGCCTGGTGAAGTGCCAAGGCTGCATCTAAATTATCCTGGCAAGATAGTGGACAGGAGGCTTTTAGACTAGTGACACACACACACACACACACACACACACACAGAGACACACAGACACACAATGCACATGTATACTAAGAATGGGATATCATTCTTTTGACAAATAAAGATTGATGAATTTGTGTATTTTGTCATTGGGTATTGGGGAGAAAGTGCTTGGGAAAATATGGCACAAGTTGGGTGTGCTTGTGTAACTATGGCCAGGGGGTATGTGTGATAGGGAACACTCAAAGATTTTTATTAAGGAACATTATTTTTTCCATACTTTCTGGACTGAGCCTGTTTCTTTTTCTGCTCACAACCTCTCCACATTTAGAGAAAATTCGTTCCGAGGGAACAGATTACCCTGGCTGACGCTTTTATCCAAAGCAACCATGCATGCATAGCATACCTTATCAGGAGCGATCAGAATAGTTTCCCCACATCAGAACGACCTCTCTTCCTATAGATGCTTCCATAGTAGGTTAATGAAAATAAATCGATACAAACAAACTAATGCTTGTCACTGTAGAGCAGGGGTCACCAACACGGTGCCCGCGGGCACCAGGTAGCCCCCAAGGACCACATGAGTAGCCCTCAGACCTGTTCTAAAAATGAAAATTGAATATTGATATTATCTGTTTCCCACCTTGATAAGTCATTGTTGATAATTATTGTGAGAAATCATTAACGTGATCAGTGTCTTCACATAGATGACTATCATTAATCATTAATAATCATATATAACTAAAGGCAAACTGAGCAAATTTGTTATTTCAGAAGAGCGTATCAAACTGGTAGCCCTTCGTATGACTCGGTACCCATGAAGTAGCTCTCAGTATTAAAAAGTTTGGTGACCCCTGCTGTAGAGGCTACTACGAACCAAACGCAATGTTGTGCATTAAAGTTTGTATGCTTTGAGCGCGCTACAATTTAGACTCGGAACGAGGCGGTGCCAGTTGCAGTGCAGCAGCTGACTGGTTCGCGTGTGGCAGTGGCGCTGCGAACCAGTCACGTGATTTTTTTCCGTACCAAAGCCCCCTTCGGAGCAGTGGTTCAAACAGAATTGTAGTTAATGGTTTGAAGCACGTATCAGAGTGCCATCACTACCTGACTCCTGCCTCCGCTTCACTCCTGCCACCCACCTATCCTGCTAGCCACAACTGGACCTCACAAAGGACTCAACACGGACACTAGGACTGTACGGTACCACTCCTGCTCAGAACCCCTGGACCTGTACCCCTCTGTAGACCTGGACTTGTTCTCCCCTTTTTTGAAAGTCTGGAACATTGAACATTGTAATAAACCTGTCTTCTCCGGCTCTGCGTTGTTGTCTGCATTTGGGTTCAATTCTGTCTAAAATGTTACAGAAAGATGAAAATGGCTTCAGCTTGGTAAGCAGCCTGAGTTGAAAGAATTTATTATATTTTTATTATAAGGTTAGTTACCATGGACGTGACATAAGTCCCTTTCCGACCAGAGGGATTTTTGCAGTTCCTAGAACAAACCGTTCCTAGAACAAACCGTTCCTAGGACATACCGTTCCTAGAACAAACCGTTCCTAGGACAAACCGTTCCTAGGACATACCGTTCCTAGAACAAACCGTTCCTAGGACATACCGTTCCTAGGACATACCGTTCCTAGAACAAACCGTTCCTAGGACATACCGTTCCTAGGACATACCGTTCCTAGAACAAATCGTTCCTAGGACATACCGTTCCTAGAACAAACCGTTCCTAGGACATACCGTTCCTAGGACATACCGTTCCTAGAACAAATCGTTCCTAGGACATACCGTTCCTAGAACATACCGTTCCTAGGAAATACCGTTCCTAGGACATACCGTTCCTAGGACATACTGTTCCTAGGACATACCATTCCTAGGACATACTGTTCCTAGGACATACCATTGCTAGGACATACCATTCCTAGGACATACTGTTCCTAGGACATACCATTCCTAGGACATACCGTTCCTAGGACATCCCGTTCCTAGGACATACTGTTCCTAGGACATACCATTCCTAGGACATGCCGTTCCTAGGACATACTGTTCCTAGAACATACCGTTCCTAGGACAAACCGTTGCTAGAACATACCGTTCCTAGAACATACCATTTCTAGAACATACCGTTCCGAGAACCCTGTTTTTCTCGTGTTCTGACTGGACCAATTTGGGGATTATTAAGTTCCTCTGGCCACAGCTTCTGTAACTCTTTCAGCTCCTACTTCAGGGCAGGGTCTTTTTGCTGTTCCCTTTTTCGCATCTTTTTAATATTGTATTCATTTCACTGTTTAGCATGCCTTCTACTTTTGTAAACAGGTCTTAAGTTTATCTTTGCACTCTAGAGTTTGCTGTGTTCTGTTTTACTTTGACATAAATAAAAATACAGTATTTAATAGAAAAGTGGGTTACTACAGTTATTACAGTTAATTTGTTTATTAATTTATTTTCACTTCACTCTTCTTTGCGTCGTGCCTAACAGGCTACTATTTTGCCGTACTTCCTCGTAACACATCCTGCTGCTGCAGGAATAGCAACGCCGATATCGGCTCCTCATTCTGGTGCCACTGATATGTCTGCTCTTCTCTCTGATGCTCTGAAACAGACGTTACAGGAAACACAAACATCGCTGCACGTGACGCTAGTTAACACTATACTCGACAGCAGCTAACGTTAGCCTACCACTAGCTAGTAGCTGGATTAAACACGTTAAAATGCTGACAGCTAACGCTAAACGGTGTAAAGTGTGTCTGTATTTCACTGTAGAGGATTCAACACCGGGATGTAACAATCTGTAGCTGCTGTTGTCGGAAAAACACAGACGGTGCGTTCAATGAAACTGGTAATTTACAGCCTCGTGGTGCATTCAAAGTTGTTGTTAAATTCAAATGTGTGACTAGATTAAATATATAATAAACAAATACAAATCTTAAAATCAAGTTCATAAAGTAACTTTCTTTGCATTTATTTGATTCCCAATCAAGATCCACTGGTAAGAATGGCTTTCCATTGTTAATATGTTCTTAAAAACTGTTCTGAAATGCAAAATAATAGAATTTTAATCATGTGATAAAACATGCGATTAACTATAGAAATTCAACGATTAATCGCGAAAATGTAATCGCTTGACAGCCCTAGTTTTTATATTTATTTTTTATTTGCTCCCATGATCTGTTGCCACTGCCCGGGTTGCAACTGAAATAATACAGCAACTAAAGTTTAACGTTATGGAAAGCACAAGTGTAATTATGGTCAGATCTTGTGCCTGGGGCAGTGATATAGATAAGTCATGTAACTATTTTCTGCCAGCTTTTCCTCCTTGATTTAGCAGCAGCAACTGTTGTTTTTTGCCTGGATAATATGGATAATATGTCTGTATTCCTCATATTTCTGTAAGATTATTGTCTGCTCCTCTTGCGTAAAATATAGGTAACGGACATACATCCAGGACATGTTGATCTTGATTCGTAGTGCAGGCCTCTGGTCAGTAGGGTGAGATATATAACAGTAAAACATGATTTATAAAACCATGCCGACCATTATTAGGCTATTTTAATAGCTTAGTATTCTATGCAAAAAAAAGTATGTATAAAGGCTTTAGGCTGCCCTACAAGTTATTGTAGGCCCAGTTTAATGCAACTTAATTTCATACAATATATGTAGTAGGGGGTCCCTGCTCTGTCTGTGTGTGTGTGTGTTCTTGTTTAACTATATTCGTGGGGTCCAAAAACCGGGAGTCCAGTATACTTGTGGGGTCCCGACAGCTTTGTGGGCCAAAATGCTGGACCCCACAAGGTTAAAGGTGTGTTTGAGGGTTAAGACTTGGTTTTAGGATTAGGGTTAGAATTAGGTTATGGTTAGGGTGAGGGTAAGGGTTAAGGTTAGGCATTTAGTGGTGATGGTTAAGGTTAGCGTAAGGGGCTAGGGAATGCATTATGTCAATGACGGGTCCCCACAAAGATAGTGAAACGCACTATGTGTGTGTGTGTGTGTCTGTGTCTGTGTGTGTGTGTGTCTGTGTGTGTGTGTCTGTGTGTGTGTGTCTGTGTGTGTGTCTGTGTGTGTGTGTGTGTGTGTGTGTGTGTGTGTGTGTGTCTGTGTGTGTGTTTGTGTATGTGTGTGTGTGTGTGTGTGTCTGTGTCTGTGTGTGTGTGTGTGTGTGTGTGTGTGTGTGTGTGTGTGAAAGCTTATCGTGGTTTAATGTACCTAAACAACGATCAATCATCACCAAATTTCTCTTTCATATTGCACCTCATAACCACTGAAACACACATTTATCTCATGTGTGTCTCTATTTCACTCATCCTAAAATGTGTCTTTAATAGTAAAGAAACAAATCTGAGAGTGAAGAGGACGTAGCCTATACCGAATGTAGGCCCGCCCAGAAAGTGCTGGCTCTGCCTATCTAGAATGCTGTTGGTGAATAGTCCTCTAGCCAAAGCATAGATGGGGCAATGAAAATGTGTATTGTTATTTCAAACTTGAATACCGGACTCTAGGAACATTTTAACACACTATCAGCAGCACAGACCTTCACTTGTACAATTCACAGCAGCGTGGAGCTTCAGTTTATTCAGTAGCCTTCCTATTGCATTGAGCTTAGCTCTTACTTTAAATCCAACAGCCTTTTTAAAGGCTATTTAATCAATCTTTTATAGCAGCTTAATTTACAGAATAGCCTAGTATAGTATAAGGTCTATATAATTACAATTAAGCCTATAGGCTACTGTATCTGATACATAGTCTTTATTCAAAAAAGAAACATGCAGCTGTCGCTC
>NC_050175.1:20981679-20991679 GCF_008315115.2 Sander lucioperca | reverse complement strand
CTTGGTATCGATCCGATACCAAGTAAATACAGGGCCAGTATCGCTGATACCGATACGATACCAATACTTTTTAATAACTTAGGTGGATGCATCATCAAATTGCTAAATCTGAATGAATTGAGTGGTTTTGTGATTTTTCCTTTGGATTATTAATACATTAAAACCCAGTACAGAGTGTTCATATGCTTATAAATTTGTCGTGTCAACACTGTATCTTACAACATTTTTACAAATTATACAGCTTGCTATTGTTTGATTTTTGGCCTGAAAATATAGCCACACAGCGCTCCTCTTCCTCTCTGCCATTCTTCTGCTCCGTCTCTATCCTGCTTGTGTGTGTGTGCTGCTGGCCGCCGCCGTGCCTGGCTGCTTTCTTGCTTGTTTGCCTGGCGCCGCTAAGTCACCTGACGGTACAACATCAAATCACAAGAGGGGGGAGGAGGAGCAAAGTGTGTCTGCTCTGCGCTGTGACAGGAGTGGCATTTGAAAGCAGCGGCACTTACACAGACACAGACAGCCAGGTCGCAGTGCATACTGGAGAGAAATTAAAACTAAATTATCGATCTCATTACACTGGTATTGATCAATATGAATACCAACATTGGTATCGATTTTATCGATATTTGGATCGATCCGCCCAACACTACAGCGTACACACCCAGTCATTCACGGGCACGCTCCTTGAGCACTGGCACCGCTCCTCGAGCACTGGCACCGCTAAGTCACGTACAATGGCATATATAATATCACAACACAACATTATATTAAACAAATGTGTAAACAAAAATACAATATGTACCTGGTGAACAAAGAAATATATCCTGGTCAGCCACGTAGGACACAGCGTGCACACCCGTCACACACGTCATTCTAATTACAGATGGACAAAAGCAAATTAGCGACCTAGCATGCTAAGCTAACTAGCATGATACATAGCACTTCCTGTACATTACATGAGATAAGCATTTCAAACAGTATACATAGCCGTCGCTACATTCTATGGAAGTATTTATACATCATCACATCAACATGGCATGTTAATGAAATATTATTAAAAGAAACTGAGTGTGATCCAACCTACCACGGGCACGCTCCTCGTGCACTGGCACCGCTAAATCACGTACAAGGGCATACATCTACAGAGGAGACGCCCACTGACCAATCACAGTACAGAATGTCAGTGAAACCTCTTGCTGTTGGATGATTAAACCCTGGCAAGTGGAATCACTAAATAACTCGGTTACGTATCCTTCATTTGAAGCTGATGCAATTGCAATTTCATTAAGTTTACATAATAACAATAATTTCTTGAATCTTAAACATATTTTTTAACTCATAGCTTTAATTGTGTGTGTTTTGCTGCAGGATTCCAGCCAGAGGACTGCTGCTGCTGGTGATGATGATGATAATGATGATGTCTCTCCCATGGACTGGCAATCTGCAGGGGTAAATATATACTAATGGAGTCAGAAAGTGTGATATTGTGTTCTGAATTGTGGCTGCGAAAGCTTCCTGAGACCCTGTAACATCTGGTGCATTTACATCACAGTAGGACTGAGTTCAAGTAATGAGCAGAGCCAGGGGGCCCAACTCTTTGAACGTTTTAAAATAACATCATCTTTTTGTCATTTCTCATCACATGTTTCCTGGGTGAAAGTCTTGTGTTTTCTTCCAGAACCTGAACACCTGTACAACGTGCTGCTGACACTAATTAATACTGGAATACCAGTTATAGCTTTACTTGTCAGAGCGATATATAGGAATGCTTCATGGGAACAGGCTGTGTCAGGTGTACTACAGTTTAAATATGCAATGCATGAACATTTTACTTTAATATCATTTCCAATCACTATCTGTGTTGTTACCTTCTGAACTTGTGTGTGTTGTGGATCTTCAGGACCAGGACCAGGACCAGGAGGAACCGATGGACTGGGAACCTGCAGGGACTCAGAGTTCCCCCTCAGCCAGGTAGACATGACTCTATCCAAATCTATTTAAAGGGGAACACCACCTAAACTCAAACGGTCTATTAGCTGCTTATCAAGGTTATTATTAGGGCCCGAGCACGAAAGTGCAAGGCCCCAACCAGGGCATGAAGTTAACTTTTTTGACCACCAGTCACTGTGGCAGGTGGATTTTTAAATCCACCTGCCACAGTGACTTTTTACCAGCCAGTTTTTGTTTTTTTTGCCTCATAAAGGTGAAAAACAGGAATTGCTGTGTCTCTATGATCCTATCCTGTCCTATTGATGGTAGCCTACTCGTGGACATTGCTCCATCATCACGTGCTGTAGTAGGGGGCCCGCCTTGATAATCCTGCATAGGGGCCCGGTGTTGGCTCGTTACGCCACTGATATAAGAGATGAGATGACTGACAAAATCAGGAGTAGCCTACGCCACCACAACAACAACAAAACACTGCTGAATGCGCACCATAACACATGATTTGTTGCAAAAACGTTGCAATTTATTTTGTATAGTTCTTAAAAATAAATAAAAAGGAAACTTGTTTTGGGGAGATTAATAATTATTACTATTAATTAATTACTCTGGACTGAAATTTTCTAGGAACCTTACCAAAAAGGCTCAGGATGCTGCAAATGTTGGTATAATATGAAAACAGCTGGTGGATTTAAGACACAAAATAATAATTTATTGAATTAATCAAATATGAACGTATCTGTCAATGTCAGTGGCTTGTTGATCTTGACATTGTTAATTTCCTAACCTGGCCTGGGACACACATTCATACGGTTTGATAAAGGACTTATTGGACTTTAACTTACCATTGCACTTACAATAACGAGCGTAGCTGTTATCAATTTAGGTCATCCTGTACATCTCATCTGCATTTTCTCCTGCATCCACCGTGTGTTTGTGTGTGCGCGCGTCCGCCCGCCCGCTGCAGAGAGCCGACAGGATTGAAACAGCAGCAGCTTTCAACGACTTTAGAGTGAAAAATCGTTACAGCGTACATTGATGTATGTATGTATGTATGTTTTGTTGGTAATGTGAGATGTTCGAGTCACATACGTCTTGTCTTCATATCAGAAACTAGGAAATGAATTTGACCCGTTCTCACTCCCGCTTGGTCAGTGGCTGCACGTGGGACTGCTGGGATTGTGCGAGTAATGAAAATGCAACAGGGGGCCCCGGCTGTCAATCAACGTCTTCCACTGATGCGGGCCCATGATTGGACCAGGCCCGTAAGCAACCGCATACCCTGCTTACCGATAGTTACGCGTCTGAATCACTCAATTCTCATTGGCTACCTGCCAATGTGGCAGGTAGATTGACAGTGTTACCCGCCAATTGCAAAATTCACCCGCATTTGGCGGGTGGTTGGGTGTTAATTCCATGCCCTGGCCCCAACGATGCCTTGCACTGAATGTGCGAGGCACCTATTGGAAGGATTATTAATATTTTTCCAAGTCCTTCATCACATTTTTGAGGGGGTTAGAATGCTTGAAAACTCACAAAAATGTGTACACATGTCAGACCTGGCGAAAAACTACAAAGTTCTGTAGTGATTGGGCTTAAGCATTGCCAGGGGGCTCCATAGCGCCCCCTAACGAGCGCCATAGTTTGGGAAAAAATGAGAAGTTAATATACCAAATTTTAAGGGAACATATGTCTCATCTTGAAGTCCATGGAGCATTTTTAATTAATACATTTTTTTTTGATTGATTGATTGATTGATAGTTGCTCCTATTTACTTTTATTAGCTCCGCCCAACCGGAAGTCGGCCATTTTGAATAATATCCATTTTCCATGTGTTTACATTCTGTCAAACTCCTCCTAGACGGTGATTCCGATCTTCACGAAACTTTGCAAGTAGCATTTGTGGACCCTCATGACAAACATTTATCAAAAGAATTATGAGTTATGGAGGAGCAACTTCCTGTAGGGGGCTGTTGAAACAGGAAGTTGCGTATCTTGGCAACATTTATTCCAATTGCCACGAAACTTGACACAGTTGTTTCACATGGGCGATTGAGCATATCTGCCAATTGTGGCAATAATCGGCCATTAGATGGCATTGTTTAAATTTTTCTTATTAATTTACAAAGTAGCGATGAATGGGGAACCTACTTTGTCTAACTCCTCCTGGGCCGTGAGTCCGATCTGCACGAAAACTTGCATATAGACTTGGTGGACCCTCCTGACAAAAACTTATAAAAATAATTTTGATAGTTAACGCAATGCGCAAGTTATGGAGGACCAACTTCCTGTAGGTGGCTGTCGAAACAGGAACGGTTGTATCTTGGCAAAAGTTATTCCAATTGGCACCAAACTTAACAAAGTTGTTCCTCGTGGGTGACTGAGGCTGTCTGCCAAATTTGGCGTCAATCGGCCGTAAGATGGCGCTGTTTTGATTTTTTAAATTAATAAGCAAAATATGAGAAACCTACTTTTTGTAACTCCTCCTGGAGTGTGAGTCCCATCTGCGCCAAAATTTGCATGTAGACTCGGTGGACTGTCATAACAAACAGTTATCAAAAGAATTTTGAGAGTTCAAAAAATGCACAAGCTATAGAGGACCGACTTCCTGTACGTGGCAGTCAGAACAGTATCTCGCCAACAGTAATTCTGAATCAGATGAAACTCGGCACAGCTGTTCCCTGTGCTCCGCTGAGGAGGTGCGCAACGTTTGAAGTAAATCGCCTTGGCGTCTCACCAGTACCCACGACGTGCTGGGAGGGGCGAGGGCCCGTTCAACAAATTATTTTAGTTTTGACTTTTGGATGTCGTTGTTGTTTAGTTTGAGTTTTCAGAGTTGAATCCAATGCACTCGTCTTTAGAAAACAGGTTTTATCACAGCTGGCACATTCTAACTATAGAATTAGATTAAAAACAACTTCAACGCGTTTCAGCGGCCAGCCTCCTGAAGAAGTAGTTTTTAATCTGATTCTAGTTATATGTTTATAACTATATGGCCTCCTGCTCCAGTTACAGCCTGGGTTTCTACCAGCTACAGCCTGGGTTCCACCTACTGCCTGGCCTACACTCCACCAGCTACCAGCTACAGCCTGGGTTCCACCTACTGCCTGGCCTACACTCCACCAGCTACCAGCTACAGCCTGGGTCTCCACTAGCTCCCAGCTACAGCCTGATGGGTTTCCACCAGCTACAGCCTGGGTTCCTCCACGCCACCATTAGCCGTTGTGCCACTCCAGCTACCCTGCTCTGTGGTGTGCAAATTCCATCATGACGAGCATGATTCTTACCTTTATGTCTTTCCTCTGTCTGCTTAAAATCTCAGACTATGAAGTGCACCGGGAGGCCCTAGTGAGTGACTATAACATTTCCTTAGATGCACTTTACATGTCACCACGATCAAAGGTTACTGACTCACAGGACACAGGACTTGGCTGGCAGTCAGGGGGGCTGGATGTATGGCACGAGCCTGGGTTCTCAACATGCAAACTTTAAATATCTTTTAAGCCTGCTCCTCCTAAGTGAGTTGTATTCCATCAAAAAACTCTTGGCCCGAAATCACAATGAGTGGTGACTCTAAAAATTGTATTGAAGTCTTAATACATGCATGTTGAAATGTATTATAACACTTATGTTGCTGATGTCAGGAAATGTGCAACCTAACCCAGGTCCTGTTAGGTTGTTAGGTTTGCCTGGACCAATATATCGCTGCAAACTCCTGCTGATTTTCTAAATAGGTCTGGTATTGGTTTTGTACACATAAATGTGAGAAGTCTACTGCCAAAAATTTATATGGTCAGAATTTGGGCCAAATCGACAAATGTTGATATAATGTTGTTATCTGAGACATAGCTGGGTAGACCCACTCCTGATAGTAATATTTATATGGAGGGGTATAATATATTTGGTAATAACACAATATACATGAATAGACAGACTATATAAATGCTGAAATGTAGTAAAGAATCAAAATACAGTAAGTGCAAAATGTGGTCTAGATAGTTATGTAGATCGGTAGATGTACTAAAATTGTTTGACAATAAAAGTGGGAAGGGTAACAGTTGAGCATACCAGGGCAGATGAATAGTGCAGAAGAGCATTAACAGAATATGACAGCAATGCAGGTGAACATGTGCATCTGTGCGAATATGCAATGGGGCATGACAGAGATAATGGAATAAGGGTGTGCAGAACGGAACATGAATGATGGAGAACAGTTAGCACGTGGTTTGAAGGCAGTTTTAACCAATGTGCCGCAGAAATACAAAGCTAGTGCTGTTTTTGCAAATAATTGATGATAAACGCAGGACTGCTAGAAAGAACAACAAGACCTGACATATACTTAGACTGCTTTTATCCTATAGACCTTCAACAATTAATGTTAAAGGTCTCTTCAGCTAAGCCATCCACCTGTATCTTAGACCCCATCCCAGCGAGGCATGGGGTTAACCCGTGGTTAACACTTCATTACTAGATATGATCAATATGTCTTTATTAACAGGTTATGTATCGCAATCATTTAAAGTAGCTGTGATAAAACCTCTTCTGAAAAAACCCACCCTTGATCCTGAAATCTTAGCCAACTATAGACCTATATCTAACCTTCCCTTTCTCTCCAAGATCCTTGAGAAGGAAGTCGCTAATCAGTTATGTGATTTTCCAACCCGTTCTCATTCCGAACTCGTAAAATAAGGACGTTTGGACAGTGGCTGTCAGCGTCTGATGTGACGAAAAAGGCGTCTTTCAGCGTATTTGTGTAACGCACTGGGGAGAGCAGCAGTTAGAGAGGATTTAGAGAGTAGTATGTAAGGGCGAATTTCCGCGTATGGAGGTTGGTTGGGGTGGTGGATGGGTCAAACAAACACAGGACTTTCACCCAGGAGAGCGGGGTTCGCATCCCGCTTGTCACGCTTGATATAGTCGCTTTTTGTTTTCTTCCCGCGTGTCACAGAACCGTACGCCCACCCACGACTCTTTACTAAACATAACCATCCCGTTCTTCCCGCGTGTCACGGAACCGTAAGCCCACCCACGACCTTTTCCTTAACATAACTGCGTCAAAAGGGACGGCAATAGTCCCGACCAAGCGAGTTTACTTATAGCGCTAAAGGGACGGCAATAGTCCCAACCAAGCACGTTTACTTATAGCCCTAAAGGGACGGCAATAGTCCCGACCAAGCGCGTTTACTTATAGCGCTAAAGGGACGGCAATAGTCCCGACCAAGCGTGTTTACTTATAGCGCTAAAGGAGACTTTTAGCGTCAATAAGAACGACAAAGACTCCTGACCAAGCGTCCGTATTTTACGAGATGAGTGTGAGAACCTGTTGGATTTTCTACATAGCAATAGTTTATTTGAGGACTTTTGGTCAGGATTTAGAAAGCATCATAGCACAGAGACGGCACTGGTGAAAATTATTAACGACCTTCTAACTGCTGCTGACAAAGGACTTGTCTCCGTACTTGTCTTATTAGATCTTAGTGCTGCATTCGACACTATTGACCATACCATCCTCTTACAGAGACTGGAACATTGAGTTGCCATTAAAGGAATCGCACTAAGCTGGTTTAAGTCCTATTTGTCTGATCAATCTCAATTTGTTAAAGGCGTGAAAGAATGCAATCCGAGTTAACCTTGTCATAGTTGAATAACGACAGTTTGGTGGGTAAATAGGACATACATAACCTCAAAATTCCATTAGCATCCTTTTCCTCTGCACATCTCACAATTTGAAACTGCTGCTGAAAACGGGCAAATCTCAACGAACGTCAACTCGGTGGCTCCTCCTCATTTGGCTCTAGTCTCTATCTTTGTCACGCCCAAACATTTACATAGGCTACACCACTGACCTGAGGTCAGGTAGTCTTATGAATAGGTCGCACAGATCTCAGAATTTGTATACATTGTTCGTCTGCTATTTTATCACTAAATTCACTTGTGAGACTTTTTTACGCGAGAAATCAATTGTGTAGAGGTCAAATATGGGCCGTTTTACGAAAATTTATGGCTAATTGCAAATTTTGTCCGACTGTGTGTTGGGAGTTCAGCAGCCGGTGCTGCCTGGGTTGCTGCCTCGCCGCCTGGCCTGCCCTCCTTCACAGACCCCGGCCTGCTGTGAGGTAGATGGAGCTCCGTCACGGCCGGCAGCCCACGGTACTCCATACCCGCGCAAAGTCACCGTTTCTGGGTTACTGGACTACCAAACACCACTGCCCTGACAGAACTCCAAGGCCTGCAGCTCCTCTCTTCCTGCTAAGTGGCCGGTGTGTGTGAGGGAGAGCGCGGCCAGCGAGCTTGTTACGCCCGCAATCTCTTACCACAGGTTCATCTTATGATGGATATGTGTGTTGAGTTATTTAAACAAGCTGTGATATATATGCCGTGACGAAATTCAAACTGTAAATGTACGATAGTTGTGCCTGCAGCTAGCAGTAACCCAGAAACGGTGACTTTGCCCTGGGTATGGAGGTTGCCGCTTTCTCGTCAGACTGTCTGGAGCCCCTGAAGTCCAACACGTCTTACCAAATTTGCAATTAGCCATGAATTTTCGTAAAACTGCCCATATTTGAGCTTTATATAGTTGATTTCTTGCATAAAAAGTCTCAGAAGTGAATTTAATAACGAAATAGCAGACAAACAATGTAAAACTTTGCAGTGTGTGAAGTATGAGACCTGCTGTCTCGTCTCCAACGGATGTGTATGTGGTTCTCTCAACCAATCAGCGCGCAGCTCATCTAAATATTCATGAGCATACCATATTTGGAAGAAAAGCTCTTGTTACAAATAGGGCCAGGGTAGTTAAGGGTCCATAAAACAGCACTCAGGCAATTTTCAGCCCAACCAATGTTACATACCGTATTAGGAGACCTTAAGGAACAGTGTGAAATACCCTAAATAATCATTCTATCACCCCTTTAATGTTAATGATAAATCCTCCAGGTACGCTAAAGTTAGCCCTGGCGTTCCACAAGGCTCAGTGCTTGGACCAATTCTATTCTCCTTATATATGCTTCCTCTAGGCAATATTATTAGGCAGTACCCTGCTACGCCCTGCTATGCTCTGCTGTGCCCTGCAGACCCCTGCTACGTCCTGCTATGCCCTGCTACGTCCTGCTACATCCTGCTACGCCCTGCTACGTCCTGCTACGTCCGGCTACGTCCTGCTACGTCCTGCTACGTCCTGCTACGCCCTGCTACGTCCTGCTACGTCCGGCTACGTCCTGCTACGTCCTGCTACGTCCGGCTACGCCCTGCTACGTCCGACTACATCCTGCTACATCCTGCTACATCCTGCTACGTCCTGCTATGTCCGGCTACGTCCTGCTACGTCCTGCTACGTCCTGCTACGTCCGGCTACGTCCTGCTATGCTCTGCAGTGTCCTGCTACGTACGTCCTGCTACGTCCTACTGGGAGTTTTCCTCGCCACCATTGCACTAAATGCTTACTCTTGGGAGAATTACTAGAATTGTTGGGTCCTTGTAAATTATAGAGTGTGGTCTAGACCTACTCTATCTGTAAAGTGTCTTGAGATAACTCTTGTTATAATTTGATACTATAAATAAATTTGAATTGAATTGAATTGATTTGAGCGGGTGTGAGAGAAATCAGGATATCTAAATGTAAACCGCGTATTATAATTAAGAGGAATCTTAAGTCGTTCTGTGAACAAGCTGTTTTAATTGATCTTAATCTTTGTAACTGGACCAGGGTAAATTTGATCCCGGAGCACGAGATAGCATTGCAAAACTTTAAATTACTTTTTACCAGAGAAACAAAATAACACCCCAAATCCCCAAAAAAAATCATTTTTTTCATAATATGGGCACTTTTAAGGGAGTGATAATCCATGGTTTTCAGAGCAATTGTCTGATCTAATTCATGAGCGTGATCTTGCTTGGGCAACGGTAAAGAAATCCAAAAATAGCTCAGACTGGCAACATTTTAGGCACCTGAGAAACAAATGTGTCTCTCGATTATGACCTTTGACACACACAGCCAGGCTGCTCAGATTAGACTAGGTCAAGCCTCGCTTTACCGGTTATCCTGGATTTATAAATTCTG
>NC_050175.1:20969179-20971679 GCF_008315115.2 Sander lucioperca | reverse complement strand
GCTGCTAATGCAGCACATCGGCACACTAAATAACCTTGATAAGCAGCTAATAGACCATTTGAATTTAGGTGGTATTCCCCTTTAAATAGATTCAGATAGAGTCATGTTTACCTGGCTGAGGGTGAACTCAGAGTCCCTGCAGGTTCCCAGTCCATCGGTTCCTCCTGGTCCTGAAGATCCACAACACACACAAGTTCAGAAGGTAACAACACAAATAGTGATTGAAAAGGATATTAAAGTAAAATGTTCATGCATTACATATTTAAGCTGTAGTACACCTGACAGCCTGTTCTCATGAAGCATTCCTATATATCGCTCTGACAAGTAAAGCTGTAACTGGTATTCCAGTATTTATTAGTGTCAGCAGCACGTTGTACAGGTGTTCATGTTCTGAAGAAGTTAAGGAGAAAACACAAGACTTTCAACCAGGAAACAGGTGTTCATGTCCTGAAGAAGTTAAGGAGAAAACACAAGACTTTCACCCAGGAAACAGGTGTTGTTATTTTGAAACGTTCAAAGATTTGGGGCCTCTGGCTCTGCTCATTACTTGAACTCAGTCCTACTGCAAGGTAAAGGCACTGGATGTTACAGGGTCTTGCCACTATTCAGGAGACAATATCACACTTTCTGACTCCATAAAATATTTACCTGGCTATGAATAGTCTCTGGAGGGTCCACCTCCATGGGAGAGACATCATCATCACCACCAGCAGCAGCAGTCCTCTGGCTGGAACCCTGCAGCAAAACACAATTAAAGCTATAAGTTGAAAAATATGTTTAAGATTCAATAAATTATTGTTACTATGTAAACTTAACAAAATTGCAATTGCATCAGTGTCACACATACATCCACACAGACACACACACACACACACACACAGACACACACACACAGACAGACACACACACACACAGACACACACACACACACACATACAGACACACACACACACACACACACACACAGACAGACACACACACACACACACACACAGACACACACACACACACACACACATACAGACACACACACAGACACACACACACACACACACACATACACAGACACACACACAGACACACACACACACTTTTATATCTTCCATTTTCAATATGTAGAAGTTACACTGACATCCTGAACCTCTGGACATCCTGCACTAATCCATACAGCCTCTTAGTTTTAATCTTAAACACTTATGTTTGTTTTGTTTTTGTATTTATTGTTTGTGTTTATTTCATATTAATGTTTAATATGTTTATGTATGCACCAACAACCAAGGCATGTTCCTCCTAACTTCTACTTACTCTGCAAAAATCCTTTTCTGATTCTGATTACAGACCGTTCACTGAGTCATCTCTGACGTTTAGACAAAGTATACTTAACATATTTTTTACATCTACCTTTGATTGTGTGTGCAACATATAACCCAACGTAGTATTTAAATTATATTACAGTCTATGGTTTCGACTCTTCCACCTACATGTTAGCTTTTTGAAAATAAGTTCCTTTAAGGCCACACAATGTTATGGATGGTGGAGAAGGTTGAACCCAATTGCAGAGATGACAGGCAAAGTACTGCTGTTGAGTCTTTATTTTAACAAAAATCCATTAAAAAACAGAAGGTGTCCACAAAAACGGCAGGTCAAAAAACAAGGAAACAAGATGAACAGGAACCTAGAAAATACATAGAGAACAGGCAGGGACACACACAGCAAACTGACGCACGGACACACTAGACATGCCTGGCTCAGGGCCTTCCGTCTTACGTCTCCGGTAAGAGCCAAAACAGCCACATATTATATTGATGATTATGGACATGTTGTAACCCCATATTCCTGACACATAATCTAATACAGCACATACACAACATGTTTAGAAGACGGAAAATATATCTCTTGTATAGATGCTATGCTCACACATTATCACATGAACACGTAGCTGCACATGGCGATCATTCAACAGTTTACATAAAAGTACATGTTGGAACTTCTCCGGCTACTGACCAACAAAAAGTTCAGTTCCTCTACTATTCTCTATTCCTTACCGAAGAAGGGTAAGAAGATGCCATGCGGTCGATGCTTTAACCTTCTTTCTTTCTTTGTTTTCCGGAGTATAACTGTCGTCATCAACGTAGGGCGTCATTACGTCCCATACGAGGTACTTTGTAACCGATGGATAAGTAGTACTACATAACCAATGCATGGTGGGGACAGACTATAGAAACCTAAAGAAGTCTATTCCACCTGTAACAATCTCACATAACTGAATCTGTTAATTTGCAATATGAAAAGTGAATGTTGGGTACGGCAGATGCTGTTTTCACAAACTGTTGTCTGTCAGGGAAGTTTAAATCTAGTGCCGTTGTGGCTCAGCTTTTAATTACTATTATTATTAAAGTTTAATTAGATAGGGACAGATACAAAAAACAGATAAATTTACAGTCATCTGATGTATGTATCATAATGTTTTTAGCTAAAGCTAATTCACAACACTTGTACC
>NC_050175.1:20944179-20961679 GCF_008315115.2 Sander lucioperca | reverse complement strand
TTGCCAAAACCGGTGTGATATGGTGGCACTTTTTGGTCCCAGTTAAAAGTCGAGCTGCTGCGTTCTGGACTAACTGTAACCGACGAAGGGATGACTGATCCAATCCAACATACAACGAGTTACAGTAATCTAAACGGGACGTAATAAATGCATGTATGACTCTTTCAAAGTCTTTGCGTAGCAGGTAAGGCTTAACCTTAGCCAATAGTCTCAGCTGAAAGAAACTGGTTTTAACAACAGAGCTAATCTGTTTATCAAATTTAAAAGCACTGTCAAAAATCACACCCAGATTTTTGGTAAAAGGTTGAATATGGGAACCTAACGTACCAAGAGCATCAACACAGGCACTAAAATGTTCAGCGCGACCAAACACAACAATTTCAGTCTTATTATCATTGAGACAGAGAAAATTCTGATCCAACCAAATTTTGATATCACTCAAGCAGTTCAACAAAGGCTGGACAGTGTCCTTGTCATTGTTTTTTACAGGCAAATAGATTTGTACATCGTCTGCAAAACAGTGGAAAGAAATGTTATGTTTTTTTAAAATGGACCCTAAGGGCAGCATGTACAGAGAAAAGAGCATGGGTCCCAAAATGGAACCTTGGGGGACCCCACAAGAAAGAGGGGCAGCAGACGAAGAGCAATTCCCAAGGTGGACAGCAAAACTCCTATCTGCCAAGTAAGATTCAAACCATTTTAGGGCTATGCCTGTAATGCCAACACTTTGTTTGAGTCGGGATAAGATGATAGAGTGGTTGACAGTGTCAAAGGCAGCAGTCAAATCTAAGATGGGCAACAACGACTCAACCTGTAACAAATCGAAAGGGCATAAGTACTCGTTCATTCAACTTTTGACCTATAACCCATGTTGAACTTGCAAAAACTACAATCAAATCTGAGATTTCTCAACGACAATCAGGCGAAAGAGACAAATTTAGCCGTCTAGCTCCATAAGGTCCCATTCATTTAGCCGTCTAGCTCCATAGGGTCCCATTCATTTAGCCGTCTAGCTCCATAGGGTCCCATTCATTTAGCCGTCTAGCTCCATAGGGTCCCATTCATTTTGCACTGGACCGTGATCACCCCCAGTGGAACTCTGGTGGAACTGCAACCAAAGTAGGTACAATGGGGCTGAATAGGGAGTGGAACGGCTTTCCGTAGACGGGCTTTGGTGTCACCTGTCCCTCGATCCTCATTGCCCTGTGTATTTAGTCTCTGTGTTTCCTTTGTGTCTTGAGGGATCAGTACTTTCTGTCTGTGTACGGTTGGTGGCTGAGTTTGTGGTTTTCATGTCTCTAGTTTCCCCTGTGATTTTTTTTGGAACTAATTTTTGCTCTGCCAGTTTCTGGACACCTTTTTGTTGTAGTTTTCTTGTTAATAAATTCTCAACTCTGAACTGAACTGGAGTGATTTTGTTTCAGAAAATAGTTTTTTAAGGATAGTTTTCACATGTTCTTGTGGATTGAGAATTTCAACTGAACTGTCGTGGCGGCTTATTCTGAATACGATCTCCCATTTTACAAAGATAGTTCACCGAAACGTGTTTCTGAAAACATTTTAAGAGAGAAATAGGCCGTGCAGTTGCTGAATCTGTCTTCATTTCAGATCGACAAAGGTCAGTTTAAAAGATTTTGGTCAGATTTTGATTTGGTGGCGAGCCGAGCTGGCTGCTCCTCATTTGCATACAGGAAAACGGGCTGGAAAATTGCGTTCACGTGTTGCGTTCATCACGTTCATCCTGCTTGTCATGTCCAGTAAGTGTTTTAACATAGGTCTTCATTTTGGGACAATACTAACCATCTAAAGTGGGACTACAGCAGGAAGTGGTCAGTGACCATTAGCAGTGGACTACAGCAGGAAGTGGTCAGTGACCATTAGCAGTGGACTACAGCAGGAAGTGGTCAGTGACCATTAGCAGTGGACTACAGCAGGAAGTGGTCAGTGACCATTAGCAGTGGACTACAGCAGGAAGTGGTCAGTGACCATTAGCAGTGTACTGACGGAATATGAGGAATGAGACACAGCCGTTGACACTGGCCATGCGGTAAGTGTGGATATATTTTTCACGATTATATTTTGGAGTGATTTTGTTTTAGAAAATAGTTTTTTAAGGATAGTTTTCACACGTTCTTGTGAATATTTTTAAAATTTATCTTCTCACAACTTTGATAATCAGGTATTGAATGCCTGTATCCTTGGGGATACATTGCCCATATAAGGGCATTTAACAGGGCCGATCACTCACAGATTTAATTATGCATTTGGGTCAAAGTCTCGCTACTTAACTTTGTGACACATGTAGGATATATGTTATATATATGTTATTTCATAACTTTTTAAACGGTTCATATGCCGATTTTGAATTCTCCCATCTTCATAAAAGTAATCAATGTTGCACACCTTTATCCTATTCAATTGGGCGGCGAGCCCAATATTTAGAAGAGGGAGATTTCTCCCCACTCAAAAAATATGAAAGACAACCCACTTCACAAAAATAACCGTTCAGGGGGCTCAAAACAAGTTTATAACCTTCTTATGGCTGCGTTTCTCCCAAAATTCAATGGAAGTAATTATTCATACCTGTGAAGAATGTTATATGGGTCCCATAGAACTCACATGCACGCATCCAAGTTATTTTGGGGCAATTTGGTTGTAAGAAACCCAAATTTCTGATATTAGAAACTTTGAAAATGGGTAACATTTGACCCAAGGACAACACAAGGGTTAAGTACAGTACTTGGAGTAAATGTACTTAGTTACATTCCACCACTGAGAAACACAGTAATGAAACATGTTGCAGTTCCTTCTCTCAGCCACCAGAGGGCGCTGCTCCCTAACAATCAGCAGGCTGAGCTCTTTTAACCCGTCCACTGTGCAAAGTTTTGATTTTCTCAGTCAGAATTTCAAATTCAAACTTTTTTTCAACATTTTGGCCTCCTTCCTGATGTTTTTAAAGTTTTTTTCTTTAAAAACAGTTTTTTTCTAAATTTTTGAAGGTTATTCTGAATTTTTTTTGTCACTTCTTTACACGTTATTGTCACTTTTTTCCAAGTTTTTTTTTTTTGTCACTTTTCCGATGTTTTTGTGGACTTTTTTTTTGTTTTTTCCCCACGTTTTTAAAACCTATTTCCCAAATTTTTATCATGTTTTTTTTTAACGTCCTTTCATCAATTTTTCTTCAAATGCTATAAAATTGAATAAAACACCCAAATTTAATAAAAGTAGTGAACTGATCATTTATTTAACTTGTGAAGAGTAACGGTTGTAGGGAACCATTCACGTTATTTTATTTTGAAAATTTGGTTGAAAGAAACCCAAATTTCTGATGTAAAAACTTTTTGAAAATGGGTAGGAGGGTTACATTTAAATATATTATGCATTACAGACATATATGTTGAAAAAAAACGGTGTTATAATATTTATTTTTAAGTAATTATAGAAATATACAGAAATATAAAAATAATATACATAAACACAAACGAGTAGAAAAACAAAGTATTTTAACATAAAACACAGCTCACTGTTTCCACATCCACTCATCTGGGCATTATGTCACGCTCTGCCGTGACGTCACCAGAGACCACGCCCACCGTCAAGCCACCGTTCATCAAACCGGATGTTCAGCGAGCCTTTCAAAATAAAAACATTTACTAATGGAACGTAAATCAGTCAGAATGGTTTCTTCATGGTTATTTTTTATACTGCAGATAAATTGTGTGTGTGTGTGTGTGTGTGTGTGTGTGTGTGTGTGTGTGTGTGTGTGTGTGTGTGTTTGTCTGTGTGTGTGTGTGTGTGTGTGTGTGTCTGTGTGTGTGTGTGTGTGTGTGTCTGTGTGTGTGTGTCTGTGTGTGTGTGTCTGTGTGTGTGTGTGTGTGTGTGTGTGTGTGTGTGTGTGTGTGTGTGTGTGTGTGTCTGCATATTTTACCAGCATTTGGCTGGTAGATGGTGCTAATTTGGAACCCTGATTATATGTCTGTATTCCTCATATTTCTGTAAGATTATGGTCTGCTCCACTTGCGTAAAATATGGATAACGGACATACATCCAGGGCATGTTGATCTTGATTCGTAGTGCAGGCCTCTGGTCAGCAGGGTGGGATTTGTGAAAAATAATGATGTTTTTTGATCATGCACAACTAAACAACACATGCAATAGTTAAATCCTGCTTTCAATACCATCTTCTATATACATATATATATAAAGAATGTTCACGTTGCAGCGATTTACTTATTCAAAATACTTATTTTTTAGGTATAATATGGTCTTTTGGACAGTGGTGTAGTCCAGGGTATACGCTGGTATACGGCGTATACCTACTTATTTTCCAGTCAGCATTGCGTATACCCACTTCTAAATCCCCCCTGATGCGCACCATTCAGTAATATCTGTGAGCCAGATTGCCCATTTTTTCCTCAAGGATAGTGAAGCCATGACCCACCCTCCTCTGCCTCTAATTGGCTGGTACTCGCTGCTTTCACTGATTAGATTGGTTAACTTTAGGCATGAGGACTGATGAGCCAATCAGAGGCAGAGTAGGGCGGGTCATGCCGAGGAAAATATCGCTAATACCTCAGGTGCCAGTGAAAAAAAACAAAAAAAAACCTCAGGTGCCGGTGCCACTTGGCTACGATAACGGCAGCAGACCAAACAACAGCTGAAGAAATAACACAAGCGGCGGTGTGCCACCCCAGTTGATGGAAGACATAATTCTGAGGTAAGTTTTAAGGTGCTTTCCAAATCAATCATTATTTTAAACTACTGGCAAATTGCCAGTGGCAACATGACTGCACATTTAGAGGAGAAGAGATAACACCATGTTTGCCTCATGATAAATACATTTTACATTCATCCAGGCTGCTTGTGTGACCAGTAGTAACTACAAACTGCTCCTAATCAAGTCATGATCATTTTATAATAGTGAGCAAGTAGAAATGACAGATTTTTGGGTAAACTAAATCATAGTCTTACGTGTCGCTGTTTCTAAAACAGGGCTTTTTTCTGGACTACTTT
Source organism: Sander lucioperca (assembly GCF_008315115.2). NCBI lineage: Eukaryota > Metazoa > Chordata > Actinopteri > Perciformes > Percidae > Sander > Sander lucioperca. The sequence goes on along the minus strand of NC_050175.1, from coordinate 20,956,666 downwards.
AAAAAAAAAAAAAAAAAAAAAAAAAAAGTTGAAAACTGAGAGTATACCCACTTCTCCAGGGACCACTACACCACTGCTTTTGGATAAAATACGTCAGCAGAGGCAGGGATATGTAGACCAGAAAGGGGGAAATACTATGCACAACTTTTATTCCAGAGCCTCTACACACACATCCCATAGTTTTCTAAATAATACATTTTATTTAAAGGCGCCTTTCTAGGACACCATACAGGGATACACAATCAAAAATTTCATATCAAAAATTAACCAAACAAAGCATCACAAAAAATAAGTTAACTAAGCAAAACATTCAATAAACAATAAGTAACATTAACCAACATAGAATACAACAACAGAAAGAGGCAGAGCAATTGACATCAAGTGGAATAGGCAGATTTAAACATGTGTTTTGAGTTGCAATTTGAAATGGGGAATAGACCATCGAGTGTTTCTGAGTTGGGCGGAGTGAATCCAGAGCGGGAGAGAGCGCTGAATGCTCTGCTCCCATGTGGTGATACGTGCAGAGGGACAACAGGTGAAGCAAGAGGATCTGAATGCTCTGCTCCCCATGGTGGTGAGATGGGCAGGGTGGACAGACAGGTGTATGGAGGAAGAGGATCTGAGGGAGCGGGAGGGAGTGGGACGCTGGAGGAGATCAGACAAATATGGGGGGGCGAGGTTGTGGATGGCCTTGAATGTAAACAGGAGGACTTTCAATTGGATACAGAACTGGACCGGGACCCAGTGGACTGGGACTGGACCGGGAGCCAGTGGACTGGGACTGGACCAGGAACCAGTGGACTGGGACTGGACCAGGAACCAGTGGAGCTGTTGGAGGACAGGAGTAATGTGGTGGATGGAGGGGGTTTGAGTTATGATGCGGGCAGCTGAATTCTGGACCAGTTGAAGTTTATGGAGGGATTTGTGAGGGAGGCCGAAGAGGAGAGAGTTGCAGTAATCCAGACGGGAAGTGACGAGACTGTGGACAAGGATGGCGGCAGTTTGGGGGGTAAGGGAGGGGCGGAGCCCTGGGGGCACACCTGAAGTGGCGGAGGAGGGAATGGATTTAAAAGACTTGAGTTGATTGAACTGAGTGCGGCCAGAGAGGTAAGATGTGAACCAGTCTAACGGAGTGCGGGTGATGCCGATATAAGACAGCCTGTTGAGGAGGGTGGTGTGACAGATGGTATCAAAGGCTGCACTCAGGCCGAGGAGGATGAGGATGGTGAGGAGTCCAGAATCAGCTGCCATAAGGAGATGTAGGACGGAAGTTGTTGAAGTTGTTGGGTCCGCACTTGATCCACCTGCTCCTGTAACACCACAGAGATAAAATCAAGATCAGCCACACGGAGAAACACTGGGAAGAGTTTAACCATCCAGCTAGTTTAAATATCTCACGGTACTGTGTTGTGTCAACAGCACCTGTTAGCATGTGTCTTCCATTATCTCTCGCTTTGCTTAACTATATTTGTTATTGCGTGACTGTTTATTAATGATGCTTACTCTTTACGGTCTCTGATCTTCAGGAGATTCTGCAGCCGAGTGCAAATGTCACAGTTTCACCGACACTGATCGACATCGATATGTGGTTGTAAAGAGAGGAGCTGCAGGTTCAGCAAAAAGAAAAACAGATCAACAGATCAGTCACCAGTGGAACAAAATACACAATCATATGACCAGAATCAGATTAAAAACTATTTTTCAAGTTTCAGGCTGGATGCTGAAATGCATTGAAGTTGTTTTTATAAAGACAAGTGCATTGGATTGGACTCTGAAAACTCAAACTACAACGCAATCCAAAAGTCAAAACTAAAATAATATAAATAACTACAAAATTCTGCAAGAAATTTTGACAGTGTGCCTACTACTTGGTGCACATTCGAATAACACTGGCTAACAGTAAAACTGCTGTTTGACATGTTCTGCAAAGAGAGGACAACACGGCCTACAGTAAAGAGTCTACATGATAGGAGGTGTGTGTGTCAGAACTTGTTGCTATGGTGATTTCCTCAGTAAGGGAGTAGTGGAGGGAGACAGTGTATTTAATGGGTCAAACATGTCCATTTAATGATAATTATACCTCTTAAGTTTGTTCTGTAATTCAAAAACGGTGGGTCCAAACGGCCAAAATATTTTCATCACAAGAAGGTGCAATATTGTTTAATATTCCATCTAGAGAATGTGTGACCAACAACACCAAAACAAATTCCTTGTATGTGTTAAAAAACGTACTTGGCAATAAAACCCTTTCTGATTCTGATTCTGAGAGAGATAAAGGTCTGGCGAACGCAGTGATGTGGTTTTTATGTTTGTGGTGTCAAATATATGCGACACAGAGCAGGTAACAAACAGGGAACCGTCTGAGTCCGTCCAGATATTTTGTTTTCATTGTTTCTATCGGCAGTTGGTATGAACAGAGCCAAAAGTTTAAGTCCGGTGGATTCCATAGTTACATGTCTGCGACCGGCACAACATTTCCTACATTTTGACCAACCATGATGTATGAAGAGTGAAAACTGTAGGGGAGAGGCAATTTGTTTGTAAAAATTTCAGAGAATTGTACTGCAGCTCCCCCCTCTGTCCTCCCCTCTGGCTCTCAACATTCCGGCCCCATACACACACATTGGAAAATCTGAAACAGTCTGAAAACTGGACGATACATAAACTGTGATTTGGTAGAAACCGTGCTTGATATCAGAATGCCCATTCAGCCCAATAAAGGCCAAAGTCTTGTCTTTGGTTTAAACTTGTAATTATTTTTCTACATTAAAGTATGGCGATACAGTATGGCCCCAAAGAGGGGTTGTTTTGAGCGATGTTAAGCGTTTTACCAAAGATTTCCCATTAAAGTCAATAGGAAATTTTGTGCCGTTTTTGCCAATTTCGTGAAAACTGCGTGGCACATCTCTTAGAAAAGTCATAGCACACCATTCCCGATCAATACACACGTTTTGATGTATTTATGTGCATGTGTTGGCAACGCTCCCTGACTAGTAGCGGGACAAAACTGTGGTGGAATAATAATAATAAGTATGCAGGATATTACTCATTCTGCCGATTGCTGCTATTGCAGCACATCGGCACACTGAATAACCTTGATAAGCAGCTAATAGACCATTTGAATTTAGGTGGTATTCCCCTTTAAATAGATTCAGATAGAGTCATGTTTACCTGGCTGAGGGTGAACTCAGAGTCCCTGCAGGTTCCCAGTCCATCGGTTCCTCTTGGTCCTGGTCCTGGTCCTGGTCCTGGTCCTGAAGATCCACAACACACACAATTTCAGAAGGTAACAACACAGAGTGATTCAAGAGGATATTAAAGTAAAGTGTTCATGCATTGCATATTTAAACTGTAGTACACCTGACAGCCTGTTCTCATGAAGCATTCCTACATATCGCTGTGACAAGTAAAGCTGTAACTGGTATTCCAGTATTTATTAGTGTCAGCAGAACGTTGTACAGGTGTTCATGTTCTGAAGAAGTTAAGGAGAAAACACAAGACTTTCACCCAGGAAACAGGTGTTCATGTCCTGGAGAAGTTAAGGAGAAAAAACAAGACTTTCACCCAGGAAACAGGTGTTCATGTCCTGAAGAAGTTAAGGAGAAAACGCAAGACTTTCACCAGGAAACAGGTGTTCATGTCCTGAAGAAGTTAAGGAGAAAACTCAAGACTTTCACCAGGAAACAGGTGTTCATGTCCTGAAGAAGTTAAGGAGAAAACACAAGACTTTCACCAGGAAACAGGTGTTCATGTCCTGAAGAAGTTAAGGAGAAAACTCAAGACTTTCACCCAGGAAACAGGTGTTCACGTCCTGAAGAAGTTAAGGAGAAAACACAAGACTTTCACCAGGAAACAGGTGTTCATGTCCTGAAGAAGTTAAGGAGAAAACTCAAGACTTTCACCAGGAAACAGGTGTTCATGTCCTGAAGAAGTTAAGGAGAAAACTCAAGACTTTCACCCAGGAAACAGGTGTTCATGTCCTGAAGAAGTTAAGGAGAAAACTCAAGACTTTCACCAGGAAACAGGTGTTCACGTCCTGAAGAAGTTAAGGAGAAAACACAAGACTTTCACCCAGGAAACAGGTGATCATGTCCTGAAGAAGTTAAGGAGAAAACACAAGACTTTCACCCAGGAAACAGGTGATGGGAAATGACAAAAAGATGATGTTATTTTAAAACGTTCAAAGAGTTGGGCCCCCTGGCTCTGCTCATTACATGAACCCAGTCCTACTGTAATGTAAATGCACCGGATGTTACAGGGTCTCAGGAAGCTTTCGCAGCCACTATTCAGAAGACAATAACACACTTTCTGACTCCATTAGTATATATTTACCCCTGCAGATTGCCAGTCCATGGGACAGACATCATCATCACCAGCAGCAGCAGCAGCAGTCCTCTGGCTGGAATCCTGCAGCAAAACACACACAATTAAAGCTATAAGTTAAAAAATATGTTTAAGATTCAAGAAATTATTGTTATTATGTAAACTTCAAAGGAAGCATAGTATCAAAGACTTCACACATTTACAAAGAAACACAGATGAGATCGGAGAGAAGAAATGTCAGAGATACAAAGTACTACTTCCTCCTAGGTCACTAACCCTTTCATCTTCATTCATGCACACAGACAGACACACACAGACACACATCCTGCACTATTCCATACAGCCTCTTAGTTTTAATGTTAAACACTTATGTTTTTTTGGTTTCTGTATTTATTATTTTTGTGTATTTCATATTAATGTTTAATATGTTTATGTATGCAACAACAACCAAGACATATTCCTCCTAAGTTCTACTTACTCTGCAAAAATCCTCTTCCGATTCTGATTACAGACCGTGCACCGAGTCATCTCTGACGTTTAGGCAAAGTATACTTCACATCTACCTTTGATTGTGTGTGCTACATTTAACCCAACTTAGTATTTAAATTATACTACAGTTTATTTTTATGGTTTCAACTCCTCCACCTACACATTAACTTTTTGAAAATAACTTTCTTTAAGTCCACACGAGCAGCAGCCTGGCTCAGGGCCTTCCATCTTACGCCTCCGGTAAGAAGCTATGCTAACACACACTAGCACATGAACACAGAGCAGCATGCGGAGATCATTCAACAGTTCACGTAAGTACATGCAGGAACTTCTCCAGCTACTGACCAACAAAAACTGAGTCCCTCTACTATCTACTACTACTCTGTTCCTTACCAAAAAGGGTGTTGAGAAAGATGTCATTTTGCCGCGGTTTTAAAGATTTTAGCATTTGCCTATCTATGCCACAGGCTCGCCCTGACACTGGGAAATGTAAAAGTAACAATTTTGTAAAAAAAATAAAAATAAAATAAAAACTGCCAAAAATGCTTTTATTTTGAAAACTGCAAAACTGCTTTTATTTTGAAAACTGGCAAAACTGCTCTTATTTTGAAAGTTCTTACCGAAAGTGCTTATATATCCGCAGCAGCTTTACATGTCCGAAGCCGCATCAGCGAGGACCGGGTGGATTTTCTCCATTTAAAAAGTTCTTCCGGAGTTGGACGCGTCTTCACCGAGACACACGGACTCTTTCAGCCGCAGGAGGGTCGCGGTCACACGGCCATGGCCTCTTTCGTTTGCCGGATCCAGTACCTGGAGGATTCGGACCCGTTTATCTGCACAAACTTCCCCGAACCTCGGAGACCTCCGACGGTGAGCGTGGAAGAGAACCTGCCGCTCAGTGAGCAGATCGCCGGGATACACAAGCTGCTCGAGGCGCCTCTAAAGGTGGGTCATTAAACTAAAACACAACTAAATTAAATAAAATACTTGCCGATTTACACTTATGAGTAAACAACTCTTGTTGGATAACTTTAAAACTAAATTAAAAAAATGTTTAACGCAACAGGTGTGAAACAAACATTAAATACTCTGTTTTCCCTCAGGATATTGGTGACACGCCAAACTCCCTTTAAAAAGCAGGCGATTTAATGTGTTCTTGGTAATTTGGTCACTTATAGAATGATTTAAAGTCTTAAAAATGGGATAAATCTACATCTCTACAGCAAGCAAGACGTGTTGGATAACTTTAAAACTAAATTTAAAAAATGTTTAACGCAACAGGTGCGAAACAAACATTAAATACTCTGTTTTCCCTCAAGACATTGGTGACACGCCAAACTCCCTTTAAAAAGCAGGCGATTTATGGTATTCTTGGTAATTTGGCCATCTAGAGAATTATTTAAAGTCTTAAATGGGATAAATCTACATCTGTACTGTGTTGCATAACGTTACCTCCGAAAGTTAAATAGATTTAAAGCCATAAACTTGTTTTCCCTCAAGATATTGGTGACATTCCAAACTCCGTTTAAAAATCAGGCAATTAAGTGTGTTCTTGGTAATTTGCCCACGTAGAGAATGATTAGTCTTAGATCTTTCCATTCAATATTTATTCTGTTAAAAAGAGATGCAGTGCTGCTTGTTGCCGAACTTTCCAGAAGACTTGAAATGATTGATCAGTCTTGTTTTTCGGAAGGTATCGTTGCTAATGATCTCTTCCACATTAAAAAGGCCATGTTTTTGAATGGAGTTTGGTGTCAGATTTTTTCTGGGTTAGTTCACTCAGGAATCGCTCAACATTTAAAGGTGGTTTGCTGCTGTTCACTTTATCTTCAGTCCAATCAGATGTGTGTATCAGTGAAGTGTGTTCAGATTCATTTGAATTATATTTCATTGTCCCCTTGGGGAAAGTTTTCATGACTCTGGCGTTGACAACTTTAGCTGCACTTAAAATAAAGAACAATAGATAGAAACAATAAGACGAAATGAATAAATAGGAACAACCATCCACAAGTAAACACTGTGTAAATCAATGAGCCACAATAACAGAACACACTGATATTTTTGCACAACAACAGGCACTGCCTTACCCTTTTTTAACCCTATTGTCCTATGTCTTTGTCTAAGTGCTTGTTTTGCTGCTGACAGACTCAGATTATTATTATAAGTGTCTGACAACATTATGGGATGGATCCCTACAGAGATAGACTTTTAAAACCTCTTTGAGACCTTTCTGTTTAACCAGAAACAGCTTAGAAGTCGCTAGCACGAAACCCACCAGACTCCATGTAAATAATCAGTACTTTTAGCGTGTATAGAGCGAACATATTTTCACATGTCTATCTATAAAAATCTTTAAACTATGTGTTTATTTTAACCAAAACTAGAGTTGTGATGGTGGAAAAATAACCCAAAACAGCTTTTGATAGTTCTATTTAGTTTCGGTCGACTATGAATGAAGTGTAATTTACGCTGATAAAAGTACTGATTATTTACATGGAGTCTGGTGGGTTTAGTGAACGCAATTTTGCAGATGTTTTTATGTTTAACTTAAAGGTCTATCTCTGTAGGGATCCTTTCCATAATGTTGTCAGACACTTAGAATAATAATCTGAGTCTGTTAGCAGCAACAACAGAACTTTTGTGAAGCTGGACCATTGCTATTAACTTACATTACAGCTTGTTTCACTGCTGCCGACTTCAGAGATCTCTCTTAATACTGAGATCCATCTTGAAAAAAACAGTACTTCCCCTTTAAGAAGTATTGTTGTTTAACATTTTAAATTGATGTTGGCACAAATGAGTTTTTAAACCGGTTCAGTCTGCATTTTGGGGACAGATGTGTTCAGAGAAAATGCTTCCACCAAAACAAGTTCCTTCCTGAGACTATTTAGCAGAGGCACCGTGGCTCCGTCCGGAGCTTAGCCCCGCCCACGATGATTGTGATTGGTTTAAACAGGGATACACTGAATCCAGGATTCGGCTTCTGATTCGGCTGAATTTTTGGCTTTTTGACGTTTGCACTCCGCGCGCTACGCTGGTCGCCGTAATGACGGCGCCGTTGATTACGGGAAGGTGTTTACGTAGGTGGAGCGTTCAATGCAGCAGGCTGTTCAACCTGTAGAGTTTAAAGTGTGTGTGTGTGTGTGTGTGTGTGTGTGTGTGTTTGTGTGTGTTTCCTGCTGGTTAGCTGACTAATGATGCTTCCTGTTTGGATCAGCGTGCAGTTTGCAGGAAGTGAACGCAGCTTTGTGCCTCACGGTCTGTCTCAGTTACACTTCAGTCATGACACACACACACACACACAGACATATGCACACACACACACACAGACATATGCGCACACACACAAATACACAGAGAAAAACACACACACATGCACACACACACACAGACATATGCACACACACACACACACACACACACACACACACACACACACACACACACACACACACATATGCGTGCATACACACACACACACACACACACACACACACACACACAAACACTCTCTCACACACAGACACACAGAGAAAAACACACACACAGACACACACACACACACACACACACACACAGACATATGCGTGCATACACACACACACACACACACACACACACACACACACACACACACACACACACACACACTAAAAAAGTGACAAACTTTTTTTTTTAAAGAGCGACAAAACGTTGACCAAAAACATCTAAAAAAAGAAGAATCAACAAACGTTGAGAACCCCGTAATGATGTAAGACCACGTAGTCATCAGTGATGTCATCGCTCAGATATCAGAGGCCAAAGTTCTGCAGGAGATCATGACTCAGCAGTCTGAGCACGCCCGGCCGGCCCAAACACGTCTTTCATTGAATGACTTTCAGTCAGATCGGTTCCATGGGATTCTTCATTGTGATGCCTATTATTGGGACTTCTTAAAGGGATACACACACATATCCAGCAGCTGGAAACACTGAGCCCTCACTGTCTGCCCCGTAGGCTATATATAAGAATGGACCAGCAGGTCCCGTGTCTCTGGACGGAGACCAGTGAAGTCTCTTTCCCGGTGATGGCTGAGCGTTACTGAGCAGCCTCCAACTGAGCTTGAAGACGTAGATGTGACGTGAGCAACCTGTCTGAAAGTTGGAAGTCTTCTGGTAGCTGTGCCAAGAGAAATCTCAATCATTCCCAATCTAGCAGAGACGGAGAGCGTAGGTATATGTAAGGAGATAACATAGACACAGGCTAATTATTGATCACTAAAATGATAGTTAACATTAGTAATTAAACTTAAACAGCTAATGGAAGTCCAAACTGCCTGAGAGCTTCTCCTGTACTATACGGTAATTCCTCTACTATGAGACAGTAAGTCTCGTGGTTATGACCCAATCGTTAGCCTATTTTTATAAAAACGTCTGCTACGGAGCCATAACGTGAGGTACAAGGTAATGGAGCCTTTTATACATTGTCGTGTTTCTTTAGAAATAAACAATGGACAAATAGAGTCTTTAAACTCTTCAGATGTAAAGTTATTCTCTGTCAAAGTGACGTCAAAATGAATGGCAGTCAATGGGATGCTAACGGGAGGTGATGGCTTGGTAGCATTAAAATGGCGCCATAGGAGGTTCGCGGTCCGAGGAGAAGCTGACCCCCTTGGTCTGCCCGCTGTTTTTAAGCATTTCTCCCAAAATGTGTCAGTCAAACTCCAGTATGTGTGTAAGTCAGACTCGCCCCCGGAGACAGGAAAACCAATCACGCTTCTCTTTCCACACATTGATATCTTTTAGGCACATTTGACTGTTCTTACAGAACACAGTGAGAGTTAAATGCAATAATAGGGCTGCTACGCTAAGGCTGCATAGGCCAGGAAAAAGTCCCAAAAAGTGGCCAAAATATCTTTTAAAAAAAGTCCCAAAAAATGGCCAAAATGTCTTTAAAAAATGCCCCCAAAATGTAACAAAAAAAGTAAAATAAAGAATGGGGGTAGTGCGTTTTCCGCAGGGGGGAGACGCAAAAAAATGCAGCGAACTTGCGGCGAAAAAAGTTGAGACTGACTCAACTTTTGGAGAAACTCGAGCCGACGCCCACAACGGGACCCTCCCACGCCGCCGAACTACCATGGACACGCCCGCTGGAGCACGTGTGGCGTTCAAAGCCCCGCGGGAATCTGCAGCATCAGATAAAGACAAAAAACATCGGAAAAAAACATCGAAAGTGACTAATGTTGACAAAGAGGAAAAAAATAACCTTTTGAAAGCGACGTTGAAGAAGTGACAAAAAGCGCCCAAAAATTCTTTATAAAATGCCAAAGTGCAAGAAATGTCTAAATACAAAAGTCCAAAATAATCCCAAAAATTGTCAAAATGTCTTCAAAAAAGTCCAAATAAATTGCCAAAATGTCTATTAAAAAATCACAAAAAATTGATAAATTTTCTTTAAAAAAATCCTACAAAATGTCTAAAAAAAAAAAAAAAAAAAAAAATCACAACATTTATAAAATGTCACAGTGCAAGAAATGTCGAAATACAAAAGTCCAAAAAAAGTCCCAAAAAGTGGTCAAAATGTCTTTAAAAAAAAGTCCCAAAAATTGTCAAAATGTTTTTAAAAAAAGTCCCAAAAAATGGCAAAAATGTCTTTAAAAAACAATCACAAAAAATTTGTAAAATGTCAAAGTGCAAGAAATGTCTAAATACAGAAGTCCAAAATAAAGCGGCCAAAATGTCTAAAAAAAAAAAAAACCTGTCCAAAAAGTAAAGCAAGGAGGGCAGAAGGCCACGGAGTTGCAGTCCAGCCTTGTGCGAGGCGTTTGGAGCCCGTTGGAATCCGCAGCATCAGATAAAGAGCTCCGGTCCCGATGGATCACATTCCTCCACAGATTCCCTAATTATTCCCATGATGCCTCGGGGCTCGACCTGCAGCGGCAGAGATCCAGAGACGTGATATGACCGACACACAGAGGACGCGTTCAGACCAGATCGGCTGGTTCTGCAGGGGGGGGGGGTCTGTGTGACCCCCTAACAACGTAGACTTCATACAGATCGGTTACAGATCTCGACAAAAGGCAACAGAAACAACAAAGTGACAGAGAGGTCTGGAAAAGAGTCCCAAAGGTTGGAAACAACCCACAAAAACATCAAATAAAACGACAAAAATGCCAAAAATAGGGCACAAAATGCCCCAAAAGAGCGATGTTTGTGTTCGTTAAGACCCCAACAAGAAGACTTGATGTTTCACCGTTCCTGTTTTCTGTCGGGCGGTTTAGAGATCTGACAAAATGCTACAAAATAGTCAGAAAAAGGGTCAACGTTTTACGACTTTTTTTGACATTTCTTCTTGTTTCTCAGCGTCTCCTCGCCGAGAGACTCAGAGCTGACGTCACCTCAGTCAGTGATGAGAGGGAACCCCAAAATATAGAGAACCAGGTCACCAACACCAGCAACATGACCCAGCACTGAGCCAACCCCCCAGGCCTGAGGCTACGAGCCAAACCCAGTTCTCTGCAGGGCCGGTCCTGTGGGGGCCAGTAGTCTGCAGTGCCGGTCCTGTGGGGGCCCGTAGTCTGCAGGGCCGGTCCTGTGGGGGCCAGTAGTCTGCAGGGCCGGTCCTGTGGGGGCCAGTAGTCTGCAGGGCCGGTCCTGTGGGGGCCAGTAGTCTGCGGGGCCGGTCCTGTGGGGGCCAGTAGTCTGCGGGGCCGGTCCTGTGGGGGCCAGTAGTCTGCGGGGCCGGTCCTGTGGGGGCCAGTAGTCTGTGGGGCCGGTCATAGTTATTATCAATGTTTGGTCAACCCATGCAGACGTGCCCCCCCCCCATATTGAACATTGCACGTTTACAGCTGTTTTACAATCGCTAACGTCCTTTTGTCTAGTCTGTAGTCACGTTTTCTAAACTCTAAACACAATTAGCCCAACATCAGTCAGTCCAGGCCGCACCATCAACACCGTTCATGTTGTTCCTACAAAAGATGATGTTAATTTTTCCAAAAGTGCGTCCAAAATGTGTTAAAAAAGGCCCCAAAAAGTGCCCAAAATGTCTGAAACAAACAGTGAACTAACCCATTTCTAAGATATTGATTTCCAAAACCAAAATATAATGGATCTTTGTTGTCTTATTCACACATTCATGTACACAACCGCTCAGAATTATAGACATAATGTTCAAAACCTTGAATATTGTATAAAGACTCTACTTCTGCAGCTATGTATGTATGTATGTATGTATGTATGTATGTATTATAAACATAGCGCTCTTCATAGATCATTCAAAACAAACAACAAAGTCTGACGCGTCGACAGAAGCCAAGTTGTGACTTGAGGATTCTTGTTTACTTTCAGTTTGTCAGAAATATTTTTCACCAATTATCTTCATTCCTTCTTCCCCCTTCTCCTTGTTTTTCTTTTCCTCCTCTCTCTCTCTCTCTCTCTCTCTCTCTCTCCCTCCCTCTCCCTCCTCCTCCTCTCTCCTCCTCTGAGTGATGTTGGAGGAAGAGGGTGCGTCCTGTAAACACAGATAAGATGGACAGATGTTTATAAGAGCTGAGCAGCTTTTTCTTCCACACAGCTGAGACACATGTAGCCTAGCTTAGCACAGAGCCTGGAGTGTGTGTGTGTGTCTCAAGGTTATAATCAATAACGAAAACAAACAAAATAATGAACTAGGTGGGAAAAACATTGTCGTTAAC
>NC_050175.1:20931679-20939179 GCF_008315115.2 Sander lucioperca | reverse complement strand
TTTTGACTAGCGACAGTCCAGCGAGCACGCGAGTTATTTCTCTCCTGTAGCCGCCGGCGTAGCTAGGCGGGACGAGGGAGAGAATACCATTACAGTATTGAATAATTGGAGCTCAGACGCAATTTTGTAATTTTCTAAATTTCTGATCCTCTGAATAAAAACAGAAAATTGGAAAAACAGTTTAAAGATCCAATTTTTTAATTTGCCAAGGCGGAGAAAAAAATGAAAAATTGGATATTTGAACCCGTTTTTCTGTTTTTCCAAATGTCTGTCTGTGTTTAGAACATTGAACTGATCAGCGTTACATTAAAGATTATCCAGAATTATTTTCTCCTGATGACCTCGTCAGAAGAACGTAGTCTGAAGTCAATATTTAAAATCATCTAAAGGTCCCGTACTGTAGATGGTGAGATCTACATTTCTTGTTTGATAATAAATTGTCTCTCTGTCTGTCTGCCTCTCTTTGTCTGTCTGTCTGCCTGTCTGCCTGTCTGCCTGTCTGTCTGTCTCTCTGTTTGTCTGTCTGTCTCTCTGTGTCTGTCTCTCTGTCTGTCTGCCTCTCTGTGTCTGTCTCTTTGTCTGTCTGTCTCTCTGTTTGTCTGTCTGTCTCTCTGTGTCTGTCTGTCTCTTTGTCTGTCTGTCTGTCTTTGTGTCTGTTTCTGTCTGTCTGTCTCTCTGTTTGTCTGTCTCTATGTCTCTGTCTGTCCCTCTCTCTGCCTGTCCCTCTCTCTGCCTGTCTGTCTGCCTGTCTGTCTGCCTGTCTGTCTCTCTCTCAGTTGGAGGACTGCACTCTCCAGTTGGCGTCTAATGGGAACTACCTGGACCTGGACTCTTCTCTGAGTGAGCAGCGAGACGAGCTGGACACTTTCTATGAAGACGTGGCGTAAGAACACCTTTACCTGTCTCTCTCTCTGTCTGTCTCACCTGTCATGGCCGCCCAGCGTGACCATTCACCACGTTGCAGCGTAGTGGAGGTCTGCTCTACAACAGGACTAGGTTACACACACAGACACACACACACACACAGACACACACACAGACACACACACAGACACACAGACAAACACACACACACAGACACACAGACACACACACACACACACACACACACACACACACACACAGAGACACACACACACACACAGACACACACACACACACACACACACACACACACACACACACACACACACAGAGACACACACACACCCTGCTAGTGATGAACTTATAGTATAAACTCCAGGTGTCTACGTAGCTACGGTGAAATCCCTCTCTCTCTCTCTCTCTCTCTCTCTCTCTCTCTCTCTCTCTCTCTCTCTCTCTCTCTCTCTCTCTCTCTCTCTCTCTCTCATTCTTTCCATACGTCCATGCTGTCGTTCTTTCCACCCTCTGATCCTGTCTGTCTGTGTAGCTTTATGTGGAAACTGTGGGATCTGTTCTGGGATCAGTTCAGATTATTTATCCTTCCAGACCTGGTTTCAGCCGAGAGCTGTTCCACGTCCAGCAGACCCACGAAGGGAAAGTCTCTCCTCCAACATTTCACATAGAAACGACCGTGTTAAGATAGAAAGAACGTACCCAAACGTCATAGAACAAATAGAAATCATTATAAAAGATGATGCACGGTGTGAAAAGAATTAATGCTCGCATAAAAAATCTCTTGTCGCCTTTTTGTTGGTTCACCGTGCGTTCACTTTTTTGTCTCCTTTTTGTTGCATTTTTCGCCGCGTGTTCGCCACGTGTTCCAGTGTGTTTGCTGTGTGTTCAGGCCGTATTCGCCGTGTGTTCAGGCCGTATTCGCCGTGTGTTCAGGCCGTATTCGCCGTGTGTTCGCCGTGTGTTCAGGCCGTATTCGCCGTGTGTTCAGGCCGTATTCGCCGTGTGTTCAGGCCGTATTCGCCGTGTGTTCAGGCCGTATTCGCCGTGTGTTCAGGCCGTATTCGCCGTGTGTTCGCCGTGTGTTCGGGCCGTATTCGCCGTGTGTTTGGGCCATATTTGGCGTGTGTTCGCCGTGTGTTCGGGCCGTATTTGGCGTGTGTTCGCCGTGTGTCCGCCGTGTGTTCAGGCCGTATCCGCTGTGTGTTCGGCGTGTGTTCGGGGCGTATCCGCCGTGTGATCACCGCTTGTTCTGAGTGTTCAGTGTGTCTACAGAAAGTCAGATGTTCCTCTGAGATTCCAGCTTTCATTCTGAACTGGTTTTCTTTCCACCACAGAAAAGGGAAGAAGCCCATCCTGATCCTGAGGACTCAGCTGTCTGTCCGCGTGCACAGCATCCTGGGTAATTATCTCTCTCTGACTCAGGGGAAACTCTCCACTCTCCCACCGCAGCGGCGAGGATTTCCTCTCTCTGCTTTCCATCCACACACACAAATACTAAAACCTCCTCGTCTGTGTATGGAATATGGATTATATAGATAGATTTATTGTGCAAAAATGAGATGTGTCAACGCCTTCTGCTTCACTATGCTCCCCTGGTCTTCCTCCTCTTTTATTTCTATATTATCAGCGTATTTTGTTGCATATTTAGAGTGTGTTTGAATAGTTTTCCCTGCAGCAGACGTGACAGCGTTGGTCACAGCTTTTTCTGAAGTATTTGACGCCGTTCGTTGGCGCTCTTTCAACCCTTCCCCCAAAGTTTGGCACGTTTCCTTCCCCCAAGGGTTTGATGCATTTGGAGGTTCAGCTTCAGCCTCCGATGTGTTGGACGGATCAGTTGAGTCTGCCTGAGTTAGACTTTAAGGTGACACAGACAGGTAACAGAGACACAGACAGGTGACAGAGACAGGTGACAGAGACAGGTGACAGAGACAGGTGACAGAGACAGGTGACAGAGACAGGTGACAGAGACAGGTGACAGAGACAGGTGACAGAGACAGGTGACAGAGACACAGACAGGTGACAGAGACACAGACAGGTGACAGAGACACAGACAGGTGACACAGACAGGTGACAGAGACAGGTGACAGAGACAGGTGACAGAGACAGGTGACAGAGACAGGTGACAGAGACAGGTGACAGGTGACACAGACAGGTGACAGGTGACACAGACAGGTGACAGAGACACAGACAGGTGACAGAGACAGACAGGTGACAGAGACAGGTGACAGAGACAGGTGACAGAGACAGGTGACACAGACAGGTGACAGAGACACAGACAGGTGACAGAGACAGACAGGTGACACAGACAGGTGACAGAGACACAGACAGGTGACACAGACAGGTGACACAGACAGGTGACACAGACAGGTGACAGAGACACAGACAGGTGACACAGACAGGTGACAGAGACACAGACAGGTGACACAGACAGGTGACACAGACAGGTGACAGACACAGACAGGTGACAGTGACACAGACAGGTAACAGGTTTATCTGGGTCTCTAGTTTAGGGTTGCCATGGCTGCAGGCTGCAGGCTTTTGTTAGTTTGTGTGCAGTTGGTATGTCTTTGTGATGTCTCAGTGCTTCTTCTCTGGATGGCGTTCTGTCTGGCGTGCTGTTTCCGTGGCCACGCCCCCGAGGCAATATTACGCTGGCCGAAATGTTCTTGGTGTTTCTGTGTGGAAACCTGCCGTAAGGCCACGCTGGAAATGAGAATCACATCCAGGGCCAGTGGTGGAGGAAGTACTGAATCTCAGTACTTAAGTAAAAGTACAAATAACCAGAGACATATTTACTTTAGTAAAAGTAGAAGTACCACAATGACAACCCTACTTAAGTAAAAGTAAAAAGTACCTCATTTTAAATGTACTTTTAAGTATTAAAAGTAAAAGTACTTGCAAAACGAGTTATTCTCTTAATGTCTATATTCTAATAATTAAAAAATAAAAAACAGTGGGCCTATGGGCTGTGGCATTTTAATTAAGGTAGTTTTAGGTTAATGTAATGGTGCTTACCATCTGTGGCCCAGTTTACATTCTGACTTACAATTCTGATCTATCTGATCTGCATGAAGCTCCACTTTACATTATTTCCCACGGGACAGTGAATGCAGCACACACTTATCTAGCGAGAACACACGGGCTTGGACAACAAGTACGTGGCTTCACAGCTGAGGAGGACCGGGAGTGTTTTTAAGATAAATATAGGAGTTGTATATTAACTATGTGAACGGATGCTTCACATATGACCCAGCAGAGTATCGGGAGCAGCAGCGGTAACGGCAGCGGTACGCGCCTGGCCAATTAATGCTATTTATCTTGGCGTGGCGGTGCAGGAGCCGCTGCTGAAGGCTTCCCTGCAGACTGCAAACGTGTGCCGGTCAGGAAGACGTTTTGGCACGGGGAAATCTGATCAGAAAATGTAACGGAAAGTTGTATAAATGTAGCGGAGTAGAAAGTATAGATAATTGCTGCAAAATGTAACCAAGTAAAAGTCAAAAGTATGCACTATTGATTCTACTTAAGTAAAGTACAGACACGTGAAAAATGTACTTAAGTACAGTAACAAAGTATTTGTACTTCGTTACATTCCACCACTGGTAAGGGCCAGACGTGTGTAGTTTACTGACATTGAAAAAGTCAGATATCGTCGGCTGTATTGTTGCATGTCTCAGAGCTTCTCCCATACAGTTTGGTTGATATATATATATATATATATATATATATATATATATATATATATATAATATATATATATATATATATATATATATATATATATATATATATATATATATATATATATATATATATATATAAGCCTAAAAAACTACAAAAAAGTTTCTTAGCCATCACAGAATTTAGCGTATCATGAAAAACAAAAATGACATTTCTTAAAAGCTGACTCCCAACATCCTGTTTCACAGCCGGAATATTTTCATGGGAATTTCTGAGGCTTAAAGTCAGCAAATCTGCCCAAATCTGTGTCCTGACTTTTTTGTTGTGGTGCACAACTAGTCGGGCCAAAATCTGTTGTGAACCTAAATTGATATGCGGGCCGGATCCCAATTTACGAGGGGCCGGATTTGGCCCGCGGGCCTTGAGTTTGACACATGTGCTCCACCCCGACCAACTTTCTTTGTTTACTTTTTGGGTGCATTTTGTACTTTTTTTCAGACATTTTGGGCGCATGGTTGATAAACACGCTAACAAGCGAGTATGCGTCTTGATAACACGCCATATTATAGTAGTAGTAGTAGTAGTAATAATAATAATGATAATAATGATAATAATGATAATAATGATAATGATAATAATGATAATAGTAATAATAATAATTAATAATGATAACATTAAAATAATAATAATAATAATAATAATAATAATAATAATAATAATAATAATAATAATAATGTCATACATACGCCACTTCATGACATCAGTCTGGATCTGTGGTCTTCTTTAATCTTCAGCACCTATATGGTTGTACGCAAATCTCTTTTACATTTTGGGAGCGTTTTTGGACTTATTTTTAGCCGTTGTGCCTATATGGTTGTACGTAGTGTCTACGCAGAGCTAACGCTGTAGCCTATCTGGAACATTATTCACAATTAACCTCCCAAACATACGCCAAACACGGTATTAGTACGGCGTTCCTAATAATCCTTTAGCTGAGTGTGTGTGTGTGTGTGTGTGTGTGTGTGTGTGTGTGTGTGTTTGTTGTGTAATGGTTGTCTAAGCTACTGGATACCTAAAATTTCCCTCTGGATGAATACAGTATCTGTCTATCATCTATCTATCATCTATCTATCTATCTATCTATCTATCTATCTATCTAAACAAGTTCAGGCCTCAGAGACGGGCAGCGTTAACTTTGATCTGATGTGAAGTTGGACATGTCTCAGCTTGTCTGGAGCGATTTGATTGGTTCTTTATTTCCGTGTCTTGCTGCTCGTAGGTTCCCAAACTTAGATCAGATCTGCTGCTAAAAACGGATCCTTTCACGAAGCATAACTCAAAGATTTCATAATCATCACAAATAGACGTCATTTTACTCAAAAGTACATTCCTCCTTCTCCTCCCTTCCTCCTTCTCCCTCCCTCCTTCTCCTCCCTCCTTCTCCCTCCCTCCTTCTCCTCCCTTCCTCCTTCTCCCTCGCTCCTTCTCCTCCCTTCTTTTCCTTCCTCCTTCTCCTCCCTTCTTTTCCTTCCTCCCTCCTTCCCTCCCTCCCTCCCTCCTTCTCCTCCCTTCCTCCTTCCCTCCTTCTCCTCCCTCCCTCCCTTCTTCTCCTCCCTTTTCCTCCCTCCCTTCTCCTCCCTCATTCCCCTCCTCCCCTCCATCTTCTCCTCCCTCCATCCCCTCTTTCCCTCCTTCTCCTCCCTTCCTTCCCCTCCCCCTCCCTCCTTCTCCTCCCTCCCTCCCTCCCTTCCTTCCTCCCTCCCTCCCTTCCTCCCTCCCTCCTTCTCCTCCCTTCCTCCTTACCTCCCTCCTTGTCCTCCCTCCCTCCCTCCTTGTCCTCCCTCCTCCTCCTTCCTTCCCCCCCCAAGCAGCCTGGCATGACCTCGCCCTTCCTGCCCTGGAGGGGATTTCCCAGCATGCTTCCTGTGTTGTAAATGACGGAGACTCCTCGCTGCCTTCCTTCAGAGTCTGTTGTTCCAGCGTGCAGAGAGACTGACACAGCGGTGACATAAAGACAGAAATAAATGCATGCAAACCTAAAGAGAGACTCCCAAAACTGGGACATAACGACTTAAATAAATCCATGCAAAGCTAAAGTCAAACTAAACTGCTGACGGGGATCAGAGCAGAAACATTGAGGTGAAGTGAAAGGGTTTCTTGTCGTTGCTGAGTCATGTTTGTTCATGTCCTCGTCTCCTCTCTGTCACGGTCTGTTCCTGACGATGCCTTCAGGGTAGAGCAGCCGTCTATGTAGGGAGACAACAGTAGAGAGTAGTATGTAGAGAGACAACAGTAGAGAGTAGTATGTAGAGAGACAACAGTAGAGAGTAGTATGTAGAGAGACAACGGTAGAGAGTAGTATGTAGAGAGACAGCAGTAGAGAGTAGTATGTAGAGAGACAACAGTAGAGAGTAGTATGTAGAGAGACAACGGTAGAGAGTAGTATGTAGAGAGACAACAGTAGAGAGTATTATGGAGAGAGACAGCAGTAGAGAGTAGTATGTAGAGACAGCAGTAGAGAGTAGTATGTAGAGACAGCAGTAGAGAGTAGTATGTAGAGAGACAACAGTAGAGTAGTATGTAGAGAGTAGTATGTAGAGAGACAGCAGTAGAGAGTAGTATGTAGAGAGACAGCAGTAGAGAGTAGTATGTAGAGACAGCAGTAGAGAGTAGTATGTAGAGAGACAGCAGTAGAGAGTAGTAGTTCAGTGTGGTTGATGTCGCTGCTTTAGTGTGTGTACAATATACACATTATGTGTGTGTACACAATTTGTGTGTGTGTACACAATATGTGTGTGTGTACAATATGTGTGTGTGTGTGTGTGTGTGTGTGTGTACAATATGTGTGTGTGTGTGTGTACAATATGTGTGTGTGTGTGTGTGTGTGCGTGTGCTCTCAACACTTAAACTCCTTCAAAATTCTGCCTCTAAATGATCCGATCG
>NC_050175.1:20924179-20926679 GCF_008315115.2 Sander lucioperca | reverse complement strand
GGAAGTCTTCTGGTAGCTGTGCCAAGAGAAATCTCAATCATTCCCAATCTAGCAGAGACGGAGAGCGTAGGTATATGTAAGGAGATAACATAGACACAGGCTAATTATTGATCACTAAAATGATAGTTAACATTAGTAATTAAACTTAAACAGCTAATGGAAGTCCAAACTGCCTGAGAGCTTCTCCTGTACTATACGGTAATTCCTCTACTATGAGACAGTAAGTCTCGTGGTTATGACCCAATCGTTAGCCTATTTTTATAAAAACGTCTGCTACGGAGCCATAACGTGAGCTACAAGGTAATGGAGCCTTTTATACATTGTCGTGTTTCTTTAGAAATAAACAACGGACAAATAGAGTCTTTAAACTCTTCAGATGTAAAGTTATTCTCTGTCAAAGTGACGTCAGAATGAATGGCAGTCAATGGGATGCTAACGGGAGCTGATGGCTTGGTAGCATCAGAATGGCGCCTTAGGAGGTTCGCGGTCCGAGGAGAAGCTGACCCCCCCCCCCCATGGTAAATTCACACGCTATCTCAAAGTAATGTAAGTCGATAGAGGCCAAACGGCGTTGATAAACACGCTGAAAAGCGAGTATGCGTCTTGATAACACGCCAATAATGGCATACGGATTGGTGTGTCATACATACGTCCCTCTCCCTCTCTCTCTCTCTCTCTCTGTCTCTCTCTCTCTCTCTCTCTCTCTATTCTGTCTTGTCTCTGTATAGTGTGTCTCTCTCTCTCTGTGTCTATCCTATCTCATCTCCCTATCTATCCCTATATCTCCTATCTCCCTACTAGAGCATCGTATATCTCATGTATCAAGAGTCTCGATCTACTCGCAATCATATCTATGTCTCTATGTATCTCTATCTATCTGATACATAGCAAAAGTCTCCATCAGCTCTCTCTCTCTATAGTCTCTATATCGCCCTATATCTAGATCTCTGCTCTCTCTCTCGCTATCTCTACCTCTCTCTCTCTGTCTCTCTCTCTGTCTCTCTCTCTCTCTCTCTCTCTCTCTCTCTCTCTGTCTCTCTCTCTGTGTTTTCATCTCTAAGGAGAAACTCAACTCTGTCATCTCTTTATTTTTAGTTATGAATCAGAGTTTCAGCTTCTGTGGTGAAACATGTGAACACTGGAGAAGTATTTTTGGGACTGTGTGATTTTTCTCTCTCTCTCTCTCTCTCTGTCTCTCTCTCTCTCTCTCTCTCTCTCTCTCTCTCTGCATCTCTATACTCTCTCTGTCTCTCTCTCTATCTGATCTCTCATGTACTCTCTCTATGTATCTGTCTATATCTCGTCTAGCTATATCTCTACGTCTCTGTATCTATCTATGTACTCTCTCTCTCTACTCATGTCTCTGTCTCATCTCTCTATCTCTTGCTCATCTCTATCTCTATGTCTTCTCTCTATGTCTCTCTCTCGTCTCTCTTCTCTCTCTGTCTCTCTCGTCTATATATCTGTATCTATCCTATAATCTGTCTATCGTCTCTGTCTCTGTATCTCTCTCTCTGTCTCTGTCTATGCTCTCTCTCTCTCTCTCTCTCTGTCTCTCTCTGGTCTCTCTCTGTCTCTCTCTCTCTCTCTCTCTGTCTATCTCTCTCTCTCTGTCTCTCTCTCTCTATCTCTCTCTGTCTCTCTCTCTCTCTGTTCTCTCTCTCTATCTGTCTCTCTCTCTCTTGTCTCTATCTCTCCTCTCTCTCTCTCTGTCTCTCTCTCCCTCTCTGTCTCTCTCTCTCTGTCTCTCTCTCTCTCTGTCTCTCTGTCTGTCTCTCTAACTGACCGTGTGTCAGCTGTAATTTAGTCTGAAATGAGAAGTCCCTCAGACTCATTTAGAGTTAAACAAAAAATGCAGAAAAAAGCCACAAACTGTGGAGAGAACTCAGCTGTTTCTCTGAAAGACGACATGAAGTCTGAAGAGTGTGTGTCTCTGTGTGTGTGTGTGTGTGTGTGTGTGTGTGTGTGTGTGTCTCTGTGTGTGTGTTCTGGGTGTGGTGGGTGTGTGTGTGGTGTGGTGTGTGTCTCTGGTGTGTGTGTGTGTGTGGTTCTCTGTGTGTGTGTCTGTGTGTGTGTGTATGTGTGTGTGTGGTGTGTGTCTGTGTGTGGTGTGTATGTGGGTGTCCCTTCTTTGTGTGTGTGTGTGGTGTGTGTGTGTGTGTGTCCTGTCTTGTGTGTGTGTGTGTCTCTGTGTGTGTGTGTGTGTGTCTGTGTGGTCTCTGTGTGTGTTGTGTGTGTGTGTGTGTGTGTGTCTTGGGTGTGGTGTCTGGGTGTGTGTGTCTGGGTGTGTGTGTGTGTGTGGTGTCTCGGGTGTGTGTGTGTGTGTGTGTGTCTTTGTGTGTGTGTGTGTGTCTCTGTGTGTGTGTGTGTGTGTGTGTCTCTGTGTGTGTGTCGTGTGTTGTGTTCTGTGGGTGTGTGTGTTGTGTGTGTGTGGTCTATGTGTGTGTGTCTCTGTGTGTGTGTGTGTATGTGTGGTGTGGTGTGTGTGTGTGTGTGTGTG
>NC_050175.1:20835632-20905632 GCF_008315115.2 Sander lucioperca | reverse complement strand
GGGGGATGGATTTCATATTTTAGGAAACATGTTCAGCTGGTGTAATGAGTAGTCAGTGTCTACAGTCATTACATCTTTCAGTCAGTAACGGAGCATCAACAGCAGTCCAAATGTAATTTTATTGTGAAAATCTGTTGCAGCCCTTCCTGCCTGCTTCCTGACAGGTGGAGCTGTGACTCATTCCAGGGAACAGCTCACCTGTGTCAGAGATTTCTCTCCAGGCCGAGAGTGACCCTCTTCTTCATCAACTCTTCTTCATCAACTCTTCTTCATCCGTTTCTTCATCAACTCTTTGGACCATTTGAAGAAACTGTAAGTTGCTGTTTGGTACTTTAACAACACGTTAGTCTTTGGTCTCTTCAGGGTTAGTTTCTGGCTCTGTAATGTTAAATATAATGTTTCTATTTCACTTCTTAATTTCCTGAGGAAGTCTTAAGGACTCTTGTGTTGAAGATCAGAAAGATGTCTGCAGCAGTAAGTCGGTCGTTGTATTCACTGACAGGACTGATGTGGAGACAACATGACTCAGCTCTTTTATTCTCTAAATCAACAAATATGGAACTGGTCACTATGAGCTGGTACTCCTCCAACAGGAACTAGTGTCACTTCTTTATGATGCAACTTTGTGTTCAAATTCAATAACTTGTTATTTGTAGTGTCCAATCCTAATAAGGACACTCTACAAATAGAGTAGGTTGTAGACCGCACTCCCAGCAATCATTTGGTGCGACAGTGGTGAGATGACATCTAAATTCCTGCTTTCAGATATATTAGTATGCACAAATTTAAGTTACAAAATGTTGTCGGTTTCCACAGAATGAAGCCGTAGCTCGACGCTCTTCTGAATCTCCTCATCTTAATCCACGTTAAAAAATCCACAGCACCACATGGTAAAGGTTTAACTATTTACTTTTACACAACAAAAAATAGACCACTGCAAAATCTACTTCCACTGGGTGTTTTATTTAATTCAATAGAACTTGAAAAATTACAAAAGAATCTACAAAAACATGTCGAAAAAGAACAAGAAAAGGTTGGAAAAAAAGGTTTTCATTTAACTAAGTAAGTAAGTAAGTAAGTAAAGTTTATTTCTATTGCACATTTAAAAACTGCTCACGCTGCCCAAAGTGCTGTACATAACCACAGGGTAATAAAATAAAATAAAATACACTTACAAATCAGTGATTTAACATTTTGACCCAGAAAAAAAGAAAAGAATATATATATATATATATATTAGGGCTGTCAATTTTAATCCAGGATTACTCCATTCCATATTGACCTTTGACCCGGAGCCGTTCTAGCCTCCATTCAACTGTAAAATGAAGGAGGAGACAAGAATGAGCGCTGGCTCAGTTTGATGCAGTCTGTGTGTTACTATATTTGGTAATGCTGCTCCTCTCTGCGCGTTTCCTCTTGTTTCCTGTTTAAAGTTTACTTTCACTTTACAGAGTTTGTGACACAGTTTTTTCTCTCAGTGTGGAGCTTCAGCTGAAGGTAATTTAACTCTAATGTCTGTAATATATATATATATATATATATATATATATATATATATATATATATATATATATTGCTGCTCATAAGTATTCATACCCATGCTAAAGTTGACTAAAAAGAGGAATAAAAAAATCATCTTTTGGAAATTGATCTTAATGCCTTAATTAAAAAAATGAGGAAAAATCCGACCTTTTAATGACACCAATTTTCTTTGTGAATGAATAATGTATTGTAAATAAATAAATGTTCTTCATCCTACCTAGAGATACCTAGAGATTGGCATGGTTTTATTTCAGTTAGCCTAATAGCTAACTGAGTAAGATCCATATAAATGCAAATCAATCCAGCTATTAGGCTAACTGAAATAAAACCATGCCAATCTCTAGGTATGGTGAAGGGTGTGTGATGATGTGGGGCTACTTTAATTCCAAAGGCCAAGGGAACTTTATCAGGATGCATAGTATCCTGGATCCATGAAATAACTGGCCTTTAAAAACAAACATTTGCCTTCCTCTATGGGAATTTAACATAGGGGTATGTATAATTATGGCCCCTGTATTTTAAGGAAGAACATTTATTTATTTACAATACATTATTCATTCACAAACACATTGGTGTCCTTAGGGTGAGGGTAAGGGGCTAGGGAATGCATTATGTCAATGACGGGTCCCCACAAAGATAGTGAAACAAACACTTGTGTGTGTGTGTGTGTGTGTGTTACCATCATTTTGTTGCAGAAATTGACATTTTTACTTCTCGTGTGTGTGAAAAGCACTATTAACCTCTTATAGACGTGTCCCTCGTGTTGCATTCACGTGACAAAAGGAAGAACAAACACACACTGACAACAACAACCACAGTTACACATAGAGAAGAAACAAAGCTCTTATTGTGAAAATCTGCTTCCTGACAGGTGGAGCTGGGACTCTATTTCACTTCTTATTTCCTGAGAAAGTGTGGACCACTCTTGTGTTGAAGATAAATCTCCATGTTGTAGCATGAACTACTACAGAGGAGGTTCTAAATACTTTGCCAGGTGTTTATGCATCTGTCTGTGAGGCTGCAGTCAGAAAACTTTACAGCTGTGTAGTTGAGATCTAAATGAAGGCTGAGTTTGAAGATGGGTGGGGTCCAAGCCTTTCTCCTGCTGTCAGAAAACACACTGTCGTCTTCACCAACGTAAAGTCAGACACAACAGGACTCTACTGTTTCCTCCTGAACCTTTCAGAATAAAATGTAGTGACCTACATGCCTCTGTTACTGTTGTAGTGATGTGTGGAGGAGGCAGAGAAGTGTCTTCATGTCCTAAGATGACATTAGTCCTGGAGTCTTTGCAATGTTCCTGTTCTCCCAGAAAGAGAATGAATGACAGAGCAGGATGAGCAGAGAGCAGAAATCATTCAGTGAAGAGCTTCAGACTTTATTTGTTATGGTTTTGGTGTTTTGTCTTGTCTTATTGTAGTCTGTTCTCCTGTCATTTCTCTCTTTGTTCCCATTAGTTTGCTGTTAGTTTGTTCCTTGTGTTTTCATTATTTTTGGACTTTAGTTTTTGCCTGCTTCCTTTGGATTCCTTTTGTTGTTTTTGTCTGCCTCATTTTTTGGATCTCCTGTTTTGTTGTGTTTAAGTAAACCCTCAAGCTCAATCCTTTCCCTGCCTGCCTGCCTGCTTGCCTTGCCTCTGCATTTGGGTCCACCTATTTCCCCCTGAACACAATATTATTTTCTGCTTGATAGCTTCTAGTTTCTCCAGCATTTTCTGGTTCTGGAGATTAAAAATTGGTCTTTCTCTCTTTCTAACAGGACCCATCAGAGACCAGATCCTGCTGAACCTGAACCTGAACCGGTCCATGGAGACACCGCTACTTTAAAAAACAAGGAGACCTGTAAGGGAGATTAAAATGGAGGGAAGTGTGAGGGAGAGGACAATTGAAGTGGAGAGGAGAAGCCCGAGGTGAGTTGTTCTGAAACCTCCAGCATACTAGAAGTTAGAGCCCGACGATAAAGGATTTTTAAGGCCGATAGCGATACAAATATTTGATGATTTAAAAATCCAATATTCCGATATATCGGCCGAAATATAGTTTTCAAAAAATCCAGAAACGCGTAACAAAACAAACAGATTTCCCTAACATTAGTTTTTTGTAGTTAATTATGAGTCCTCACTAAAATAATATGACAAAGCAGTTTAAAAATAATCTTGTTTTATTGTTACAACACAACATAAAAATATATTATAGTTCTGATAAATAAATAAAATGTATAAAAATACAAACTTAAGATATGAAACTTAAAGGGTTAAATACGAGTGTTGCCAACAGGGACATTGTAGGTCTCTGGTGGACAAACTATGCAACGCCAACACTCAGAACATGTTTGGAGGGGGTTTTGTCCGTTTTTATTTTTTAAATATTCATTTATCGGCCATTATAAATGCTGATACCGATAGTTTGGAAAATGCCTAATATCGGTCAGGCTCTAATTTTAATCGTATTTCTGTCAAAGTCATTGCCATTTATTTTTGATAAATAGATAGATAGATAGATAGATAGATAGTCTGGTGTATTATTCAATGCTACTTCCTCTTTTTCTCTAGACTATCTGCTGATGGAAGGTAAGAATTAAAAACAACCAAACATTATTAATATTACAAATGAAAACAGTTGTCTGTGTTAAAATATTTTTTTGATGTGCCCATTTATCTGTGTTTGTTTCAGGATCCAGCAGCAGAGACCAGAGTCTCCTGAACCAAAACCAGAACCCAGCTGTGTGTCCTTCAAGAGTGACCAGTCTAAGGATTTATCTGAGACCTTCAAAGATGGACATCACTCTGTTGATCCAAGGTGAGGATTTAAAACTGAGAAGAAAAGAAACTGTGCTGCCTTCCAGTTGGTCTGATCCATCAAACACTGTTGATTATCTTTCCAACCTGCTCAGCTTTGGGGCATCATTCTCTGGTGTTGTAGCTCAGTTTTGGTGCAGAACTCTGCCGTATACTCATGTTTTGTTCTAATATTCAGTTGTTCTCATCAGACAATATTTTCTGTTTTAGATTTGGTTCTGCCCAATATTCACTTGTTTTGTGTTCACACTAAGTTTGTTTAAACAAACCAAGAGAAGACATCTAGTTACATTGTTACCCTGGTTCTCTCAGTGAAGAGACTATGCCTCCACTCTGTTACATATTCCATATGTAGAAGAATGATTACTACACAGAGATAGAGATACATAATCTCCTGTTGTTCCCAGAAACCTCCAAATAAGGCTTTTGGATGTGGTTGGTGATGGCGTGCCAGAGGGAGGGGGCAGCAGCTGTAAAGACCTGTCTCTCCTAAGTTTGGTGCTTGTTGTCTCTGCGGCAGGTGCTAGTTAACATGCGTGCAGCAAAGTTTTGGACATATTGGAGTTTATTGAGGATGTTGTTGGGTTTACCATAGAGGATGCTATTGCAGTAGGCGCGTCTGGAGGTCATGAGGGCATGGATATGTGTTTCGGCAGAGGGCAGGGACGGCTGGAGGCGGTCAATGTTCTTGAGCTGTTAAGGCTCTGATACACCAACCTGACAGCCAGCCATTGGCAGAAAAGGCAGTCGGACTGATCAGTCGGCTCCCTGAAGTCCAAAAAGTGTCAGAACACACTAAAGCGACGCTGACTTCAGCATCCGTTCTGCGCATGCGCAAGACGTAATACCTGTCCATAACAGCAGGCGGCGCTAAAATTAGAACCGGAAATGACAATGCGTCTCGTGGGTCTTGCTTCTCCAGCCGGCCATAATGGCGGCCTGTTCGGAATACAATCTTGTATTTTACGGAAGTAGTTCACCGAAACATGTTTCTGAAAACATTTTAAGAGAGAAATAGGCCATGCAGTTGCTGATTCTGTTTTCACTTCAGATCGACAAAGGACAGTTTAAAAGATTTTCGTCAGATTTTGAGAGGCGTTCGTCCCGCTCATCCCGCTTGTCATTTCCGGGTTAGCACTCCACCAATCAGATTGGTCATTGAGTCCGACTGCCTGCCCTCCTATTCAACATATCAAATGATAGTGGATTGGGTGGCTGTTGTTTTAGAGGAGAAATATAGTTGAGTGTTGTCTGCCTAGCAGTGGATACAGTCAGAGGCCATGATGGTGGATCTCTCCCAGAGGAAGGATGTACATAATGAACAGGAGGGAACCTGAGATATTTGAACTCCTTCATCCGGGGCAGTAAATCTTTTTGAGGCCAACTGAAGGGACTTCACCATTGCATGTTGTGAGCTAATTATTCCTGATTCCTCCACAGAGTGGACCAGAATATCTCACAAGTTCCCAGTGGTCAGTCTGCCCAGCAGCATCAAACACACCTGGACTCCTTATGTATGGTCTGTACATTTACAGCAACTACTTTTACATCTCTTTTTCACAATCATCTGGTGCACTTTATAGACCAGAGGATTGTCATTGTTATGTTTTTTTATGTTTCACCATAGAGTAGCACACAATTGTGTTCTATCTCCTTACAATGACACTAAAGTCAAGTCTGATTCTGTGAATAAATATTTTAAATGACGTATTATTTGACCAAGAGAAACCAGAGCTGAATATATACAGCAAACAGCATCGAACTCAGGACATAACCTTAAGACATAGATTTAGATGACAGAGCGTAGTAATGAACAATAACTGAAAAACTCCTGTCTGAAAGGTAAGAAGAAAACCACTCCAGAGCTGATCCAAACATTTCCATCCACTGCCTGACCCTCTCAAGTACGATACAGTGATCCACTATATCAGATGAAACACTGAAGTCTAATAGAATTAATGCAGAATCTTTACTTTTGGTTTATTAATTACCATTATATAATGTTCCATGAATTAATGAATCTTGAATTATTTGTTTACACAAATGGCGTCATAACATAATCTACACAACTGGTCTGTTTTGTAAATCCAAGTATTTTTAAACTCTCCAAAAAAATTCCGTTAAATGACAGTGTTCTTTTTGGTATCTTTTGGATCTTTGCAGGGACAAAAGATGGAGACACCTAAAGAAGTCCTCTTAAGAACTTTAGAAGACTTGGGAGCTGAGGACTTTGAAAAATTTAAGTGGTACCTGCAGGGAGTCCTAAAAGACTTCCCAGCAATCCCAAAGAGTAAACTGGAAAATGTAAACAGGGTGAACACAGTGGATATGATGTTCCAGACCTACAGTATAAACACTATTAACGTGACCACAATAGTTTTAGTGAAGATCCATCAAAATGTTCTAGTACAAAATGTATCAAACATCATCTATGAACCTGCAGGTAAGTCATAATTATGAATTAAAGATAATTTATGTAACAAAGATCAAACTTATATATCACAGTCTTCAACAATCTTTCTTACCAATGTCTCCCTCTTATCTACAAAGATACATATGTTGTTGTTGTTGACAACAACAGAACAAGCTACCAAACCTCAAGAGAAAGAAAATTTGAAATGTCTCCGATAACAAAAAATGATGAAACAAAGTCAGACTGTTTTTGTTTATTCTGCTGGTTAAAAGTGGTACACACTGATGTCAGTGTAAGACACTGCTTGGGTGATATTTATTTCCTCTTTAATTATGTCCTATACCTTCTGGTTTATTTGGACAATGAAGAGTTCATAGATGTATGACTGAGACACCCAACATATCAATAGTTTTTGAGGAATACTAAGTAATTTTACTATAGTTAACATGTTCAGGACCTCGTTGTCAAATGGGCTGAATAGATTTCATGAATACAGAAATGTGCAAACTTGCATTCACCAGAACAAATCCTCATTGATTTCATTATTTTATTCATTCAGAGATTCTTGCTGCGTGCCAGCAAAAAGTAAAATCCAACTTACATAAGACATTCCAGCTTGTGTCTGAGGGGATTGCTAAAGCAGAAAAATCAACCGTTCTGAATCAGATGTTCACAGAGATCTACATCACAAAGGGAGGGACTGCAGAGGTCAATGCTGAACATGAGGTCAGACAGATTGAAATAACATGCTGGAAACCAGACAGACCAGAAACAACAATCAGACGAGAAGACATCTTTAAAACCCCACCTGGAAGAGATAAACCAATCAGAACAGTGATGACAAAGGGAGTGGCTGGCATCGGGAAAACAGTCTTAACACAGAAGTTCACTCTGGACTGGGCTGAAGACAAGGCCAACCAGGACATCCAGTTCACATTTCCATTCACCTTCAGAGAGCTGAATGTGCTGAAAGAGGAAAAGTACAGCTTGGTGGAACTTGTTCATCACTTCTTTAGTGAAACCAAAGAAGCAGGAATCTGCAGGTTTGAAGAGTTCTCGGTTGTGTTCATCTTTGACGGTCTGGATGAGTGTCGACTTCCTCTGGACTTCCTCAACACTAAAATCCTGACTGATGTTACAGAGTCCACCTCAGTGGGTGTGTTGCTGACAAACCTCATCAGGGGGAAACTGCTTCCCTCTGCTCGCCTCTGGATAACCACACGACCTGCAGCAGCCAATCAGATCCCTCGTGAGTGTGTTGACATAGTGACAGAGGTCAGAGGGTTCACCGACCCACAGAAGGAGAGGTACTTCAGGAAGAGATTCAGAGATGAGGAGCAGGCCAGCAGAATCATCTCCCACATCAAGACATCACGAAGCCTCCACATCATGTGTCACATCCCAGTCTTCTGCTGGATCACTGCTACAGTTCTGGAGGACGTGTTGAAGACCAGTGAGGGAGGAGAGCTGCCCAAGACCCTGACTGAGCTGTACATCCACTTCCTGGTGGTTAATTCCAAAGTGAACAACATCAAGTATGCTGGAGGAGCTGAGGCAGATTCACCCTGGAGTCCAGAGAGCAGGAAGATGATTGAGTCTCTGGGAAAACTGGCTTTTGAGCAGCTGCAGAAAGGCAACCTGATCTTCTATGAATCAGACCTGACAGAGTGTGGCATCGATATCACAGCAGCCTCAATGTACTCAGGAGTGTTAACACAGATCTTTAAAGAGGAGAGAGGACTGTACAAGAACAAGGTGTTCAGCTTCATCCATCTGAGTGTTCAGGAGTTTCTGGCTGCTCTTCATGTCCATCTGACATTCATCAACTCTGGAGTCAACCTGCTGTCAGAAGAACAAACAACATTGTGGTGGTCTGAAATGTTCAGGGACAAATCAACATGTTTCTACCAGAGTGCTGTGGACAAGGCCTTACAGAGTCCAAATGGACACCTGGACTTGTCCCTTCGCTTCCACCTTGGTCTTTCACTGCAGACCAATCAGAATCTCCTACGAGGTCTGATGACACAGACAGGAAGTAGCTCAGAGACAAATGAGAAAATAGTCAAGTACATCAAGAAGAAGATCAATAAGAATATGTCTGCAGAGAGAAGCATCAATCTGTTCCACTGTCTGAATGAATTGAATGATCGTTCTCTAGTGGAGGAGATCCAACAGTCCCTGAGATCAGGAAGTCTCTCCACAGATGAACTGTCTCCTGCTCAGTGGTCAGCTCTGGGCTTCATCTTACTGTCATCAGAAGAAGATCTGAACGTGTTTGACCTGAAGAAATACGATGCTTCAGAGGAGGCTCTCCTGAGGCTGCTGCCAGTGGTCAAAGCCTCCAAGAAAGCTCTGTAAGTGGGATTTATTAATAATGAAATACTCTATCTTTCAACAGGAGACAAAAATAAATACCTTGTTTCCTTCCTTTTGTCTCTCCAGACTGAGTGGCTGTAACCTGTCAGAGAGAAGCTATGAAGCTCTGTCCTCAGTTCTCAGCTCCCAGTCCTCTAATCTGAGAGAGCTGGACCTGAGTAACAATAACCTGCAGGATTCAGGAGGGAAGCTGATCTCTGATGGACTGAAGAGTCCACACTGCACACTGGAGACTCTCAGGTCAGATCAAGAAAAATAATCTTTGAAAACACAGTATGTGACTTTGATTACTGGACATTGGTTTATTCCTGATTATACAACAAGTAGAATCGACCAGACAATCTGATTGGTCAACTAGACATTTAGAACGTACTCAAATCAGCATGGCAGCACACACAGAGCCATTTGAGCACACCTGGTGCATCACATGAAATATTACTCCGCCATTTCCATGGCAACATTGTAACTTCCAGGGCTGAATCAAAAAAACAGTAACGTTAGCCTACGACATTGATACAATAGATAATTATGTTAATTTTGATTTATATGGAAGACTTAGTTTTGATGAATGGTTGGAAGAGGATGAGTTGTGAATCATTGGATGCAATTACATTTTTCCACTCTGGAGTTAAATGTTATTGGAATAGTTTGGATCACATCAGCTGTTTGGATCACATCAGCTGTTAGTAACGTTAGCTTAAGATGACTGGCTGACTAACATTTAACAGGGAGGGACTACAAATTGTTTCTGTTGCTTTTCTTAATTTTGAGAGTGAATTTCCCCACATTATGAATACAGTTTGATTATAACTTCTATTTAGTTAGAAACCATTGTTGTATAATTGCCCTATTACACGAGAGGGTTAGATTTAATGTCATATTATCACTTCAGTCATGCTTACGAGCCTCGGCGCAAATGCCTCAGTCCTAGCCGCATCACAAAATGCTTTGTTTCCAAAGTATTTTGTTCTTATTTTACCAAGGCCTGCAATGATTTTGCCACCTTCTTCAAAGACAAAATTCAGAATTAGTCAGTGCTTCCATATCGAGTACAGGGTATGTGTTGTCACAGTGTCCAGGCAAAACAAATTCCAATATGACCCAATTCCATATGATTAATCGTAAAAACCTGGAGGACATTATACAACATCTGAAAACCTCCTCCTGTTGCCTTGATATTCTACCAACGGGCCTTTTCAAAATGTTTCGAATTCTTTGGCTACAGATCTTCTACAGATTGTAAACACATCTCTTCTCTCAGGTATCTTCCCACAGGCCCTGAAAACTGCAGTCATCAAGCCACTCTTAAAAAAGAACAATCTAGACACGTCACTAATGAGCAACTATAGGCCGATATCAAACCTTCCATTTTTAAGTAAAAACATTGAAAAAACGGTTTCTCAACAACTCAACCTTTTCTTGTCACTAAACAACAGTTTTGATGCCTTCCAGTCGGGCTTTCGACCACAACACAGCACAGACAGCTCTTGTTAAAGTCTTTAATGACATCCACTTAAACACAGATAGTGGCAAAATTTCAGTCTCAGTATTACTTGATCTCAGTGCTGCATTTGATACGGTCGACCATGACATATTACTAGACCGATTGGAAAACTGGGTTGACATTTTTGGCTCAGTACTAAAGTGGTTTGCGTCTTATTTAAAGAATAGGGACAACTTTGTGTCTATAGGTAAGTGCATTGAACAAAGTAACGACTGGATGTGCCAGAATGTTATTAAGTTAAATGAAGAAAAAACTGAGGTGGTTGTTTTTGGAGCAAAAGAGGAACGATTAAAAGTCAGCACTCAGCTTCAAATGACAATGTTAAAAACAACAGACAAAGCCAGATATCTTGGTGTAGTCATGGACTCAGACCTGAATTTTAACAGCCACATTAAGACAATTACAAAGTCAGCCTATTAACACTTTAAATATATCAAGGGTTAAAGGACTTATGTCTCAGCAGAATTTGGAAAAACTTGTCCATGCTTTTATCTTCAGTGGACTTGACTACTGTAAATGAGTCTTTACAGGTCTCCCTAAAAAAATTACTCAGACAGCTGCAGCTGATTCAGAACACTGCTGCTCGAGTCCTCACTAAGACGAAGAAAGTGGATCACATCACTCCAGTACTAAAGTATCTACACTGGCTTCCAGTGCCTCAAACAATTGATTTCAAAATACTTTTGCTGGTTTATAAATCACTAAACGGTTTAGGGCCAAAATACATTTCTGATCTGCTGCTACACTATGACCCACCCAGACCTCTCAGGTCTTCTGGGACAGGTCTGCTTGTTGTCCCCAGAGTCAGAACTAAACAGGGAGAAGCAGCGTTCAGTTTTTATGCGCCACATATCTGGAACAAACTCCCAGAAAACTGCAGGTCCGCAGCAACTCTGTTCTTTTAAATCAAAGCTAAAGACCTATCTTTTGGATGTTGCCTTTCTTTAAATAACTATTCATTTGTTATAATGAAGTTGCATCGATGACACTGAATGACATTCTATAACTGCTCTTTAATGGTTGATTTCTTATACTGCACTGTAACTTGTATTTGCATCTTTTATCTCTCAGTTCTTTAATTTCTTATACTGCATTGTCAATTTTATTTTTGTCTTTTATCTAGTGGTATTTTTGAACAGATAACTGACATATTTCTGAGAATTTCTCCAATGCAGGTGTGACATAGATTAAAAACAGGATTTAGAGGAGGAAGAGAAATTTAATTTTTCCTCCGGCTATGAGAGCTATGCGAAAGCCTAGAAAATACAGATAACGGACATATTTCTGAAATATTACCTCTCAAAAAACACGGGTGTGACAATAGATTATCCATGCAAGGACCACGTCTGTGAACTGGTCAGATATTTCTGTGAACTTATCAAGAGACAGACTGTGAACTGTCCCGGATTTAGCAAGGTTTACCGAGATTAAGCTAAGCTTTGTAGCGACGGCTACATTGTGGTGATAAGTAGAACTACTGCAATCTTGTAATGGGTAATAAAAACACCAAGTAACCGAAGCCAAAAGGACCTGTGGTCAGAGAAATGTGGTTTTTATTTTTTTTTACCTGCTCTTTAATGTTTTAATTTGGTTTTTTTAATCGTTTTCTAACTGATCTTTAATGTTTTATGTAAAGCACTTTTCATTGCCCTGTTGCTGAAATGTGCTATACAAATAAAGCTGCCTTGCCTTTCCTTGCTTTATTCATAATATGTCATAAAGCACGAAGTATGAATTATGGCTGAGATTGAGAACCTCATTTAAAAAAAAAAAAATCTTATGGGAATATAAATACTGGATGTTTTTTTTTTTTACTTCTCATTCAGTCACAATTAGTTATCATGTTTCCAACTTGTTTAGAAAACAGATTTTATATTGTTTATCACCAAAACTCCAGACTTAACATTTAAACAAAAATGTTAGCTGTCTTCTTCATTTCTGTCCATCCAACAAAGCTCTTTAAGTGGGGATTATTCGTCAAGAAATACTCTGCTATCTTTCAACAGTAGTTAAATATAAATAGCTTGTTTACTTCCTGTTGTCTCTCCAGACTGAGTGGCTGTAATCTGTCAGAGAGAAGCTGTGAAGATCTGTCCTCAGTTTTCAGCTCCCAGTCCTCTAGTCTGAGAGAGCTGGACCTGAGTAACAACAACCTGCAGGATTCAGGAGTGAAGCTGATCTCTGTTGGACTGAGGAGTCCACACTGCACACTGGAGACTCTCAGGTCAGGATTCATTAACCCATTCAACTGATGACCATTTTAAATCTGATTTAACTTGGGGCGGCCTCTAGCTCACCCAGTAAGAGCATTTACCCCATGTTGGCTGAGTCCTGCAGTGGCGCAGGTTCAAATCCGACCTGCGGTCCTTTGCTGCGTGTCATCCCGCATCTCTCTCCCCCTTTCACATCTATCCACTGTCACTACAATAAAGGGAAAAGCCCCCAAAGATAA
The DNA here is from genome assembly GCF_008315115.2 of Sander lucioperca. Taxonomy (NCBI): domain Eukaryota; kingdom Metazoa; phylum Chordata; class Actinopteri; order Perciformes; family Percidae; genus Sander; species Sander lucioperca. The sequence goes on along the minus strand of NC_050175.1, from coordinate 20,892,548 downwards.
TAATAATAAAATCTGATTTAAATTTAGTTGATTAAACAGCTAACCTATAGCTTTGTGTCTGCTGATACAATAAACTTCGGCAGTAGTTATTAATTATATAATTATTAATTTCTAGACTCAGAGTTACGTTCCATGAGGCTTTTTCATTGTTTACTTTTGTTGTTAAATAATTAAATAGAACAGATGATTTTAAAAAGTTGTTCTGTTTATCTGCAGTCTGTCAGGCTGTCTGATCTCAGAGGAAGGCTGTTCTTCTTTGGTCTCAGCTCTGAGCTCCAACCCCTCCCATCTGAGAGAACTGGACCTGAGCTACAATCATCCAGGAGACTCAGGAGTGAAACTACTGTCAGCGGGACTGAAGGATCCTCTCTGGATGCTGGACACTCTCAGGTACAAACAATGATCAACAAAAAGGAGATATTTGTGTAGAAAGTTTTAAAGGCGAACATCTCCAGGAACTAAAATGATAACTCCCTATCTGCCCGAGCTTGTCGTATATGACAACAAATAGCGAATAGATTCATATTTTAATAATGTTACAGCAGTAAGAGCTAGAGACTTACCGTTATGTCCAGCTAAAAGCTAACACTCTGTTTGTGACCAAAGATCATCTATTACCGTTCTACAGAGAAGAATGACATCATCATTTTGCACTGGATGACTCCAAATATATAGGACAACTGTTTTAGACAACACAAATGCTTATGTAACATTGTTGTGTGTGTGATATTGACATTATTATTTGGAGTATTGGCATAAGTGAATATCATGAGGGCAAAAGCGTCTGGAAATTTACAGTTTTATTTTAGATATTTTGTCAACTGTATAAGTTATGTTTATTTTTTCACTGCTTGACTCCCAAGATATATGAGAAGTGTTTTAGACAGGATATTGGCTTAGCCTGTGTGTGTGATATCAATACATATCGGTGAGATTCAATTTGTTTTTTTCATTTATTTGTCTTTATGGTCCCACAACCTTGTTTTTACATTTAAGTGATCTCACTGCAGCACAAATATTCTAATAGCCCAGTTTGTCCTGAAAAAACTGATGTTTATAGATTGACTGTGCACAACATGATGTTTTACAAGCTTTTTTTAGTAAATAAAACCAGACGGACCATGAGTTGTCAAAAATGCCTCAGGCTGTGGCGGGGTTGGCTCAGTGGGTAGAGCAAACGGACATGTATTTAGAGGTTTATGCCTCGACGCAGAGGTCCAGGGTTCGACTCTGACCTGTGACGATGTCCTGCATGTTTGTCCATGAAAGGCAGAAAAGCCCAAAATAATAATCTTTAAAAAAAAATTGCCTCAGGTTGCAGAGGGTTAATAATTGATGTAGTTCGGACAGATATTTGTATGGTAATGGACCATTTTTCCTCTTTCCTGGTATCAAATCAGTTTCATCTCGACAGAGAAAGGTCCAGGACAGGTTTAGCCTAGCTTAGCACAAAGCAGTGTGCTTTCTACGCAGTAAGAAGAGTGTGTGGATGAAGTATTAATCTTTCTTTCGGCAGAATAGTTAGCTAGCTGTTTTAAAATGTCAGTTGCCGGTGCTGCATGGCTCATGTGATCGATTAGAGATGTACACTGCTTTCTGGACCAATTATTGTACTAAGTTCCTCTTGTGCTGGGAGTGTACCGACTCTAAATTCAAAAAGTCCCTCAAAATGCTCTTTCCTAGTCTCTGCGGTGCAAACACTATATACTGTATTTCTTCTTTGTACCAGATAATAATCCCCCTGCATTCCTCTTTCTTTTAACAGTAGGGAGTTTGACTGATGACAGACTGATTTATCTGTAGTTTGGGAGACAGTGAGTGACAGAGCTGGGTCTACACCAGTGGCCTCATGTATAAACATTGCGTACGCACGAAAAGCTTGCGTACGCTGATTTTCATGGACACTTTGTGATGTATAAAAAATTAACTTGACGTGAGAATGTGCGGGTCGTCACGCAAACTGTTGAGCAGTCATGAGAATGTGCGGGCCGTCCGCAAAGTCTTTTCTGGCTCTGTAACGTGGCGAATTTTAACTGAAAAGTCCTGAAAATCACTAAACATTACAAAATAAAGTTTCCACTACAGTTACTGGCACACGTCTGTAAGGTTGTCTATGACAAAACATAATTATATCCGCTGATACTCCATTAAAGTCTGATCATTTATGTGGATAATGTTTCACATCTTTCACATAACTTTTCAATTTGCAGGCTACTTAATCTCTGTTAAACATGAGGACGGGAAATTAATGATGAATCAACTTAGAAAATACTTTCGGTCATCCTCTGTATATCTTACTGGCAACAAAAAGATTGGCACGGAAAATGCAATAGTGTCTGTGAGTCTTTAGTTGCTGAGGCTCAGACATCCATGGCGCACAGGAGGCGGGACGCACGGATCCATCTCCCCAGGAACAAATGCTGTGTTGGGGGGGGCAAACTCATGTGATGCGTAATTGATCCCGTGGATGATTTGTAGGCTATTAAGTGAACAAGGTGTACCCGGTCCACCAAACACTGGGCCGTCTTGACTGTCTTAATTTTGCACATAATTCTGTTACTGTAGTCCTATTTACTATTTCAATATTTCATCCGTGCGTGGCGCAGCAGATCCGTGCGCTCCTCTCCTCCTCTGAGTCGGGTCTCCCTCACGCTGGACTCAGTTTCACTGAGCATGCTATAACTTAATAAATAAAATAAATGGCATTACATCAGTGAGTTCAAACTGCTTATTATGCGTAATTTGGACTGACACTGCATGTTGTTCTGTAACTGGTGTGGCGCTGCCACTATTCTCTTGATTTCCAGTTCAACATTAAACTTTTGTTTTTTATATTTCTGACATGGTTTGGTGCATTCACTGCCCGGTCACCATTTGCCATTCTGGGCATTTTCTTTTACTGCTTATCCAAGATGACAAACTTCCAAACAGAACATTTTTTTCTCGCCTCCACCTCCGCGATCAGCACCTCAACCTCAGTCTGAAGTTTTCTTTTTTGTTTTTCCCATCTGCAGCGGGATAACCCGTTGTGATTGGACAAAGATTGACATCGGGGGCGCATTTATAGTAATTTTCATGTTAATTTATTAATTTATTAATTACTGCAGGTTGTTGTGATGGGCTGGTCTTAGTTAGGGTGGAGGTGGATGGCTGTGGTTCAGGTTGAGGGGGGCTGTTGATGGTGATGGAGGGTTGTGGTTGGTGTTGGCAGCTCTCAGACTGTGGAGCTGCTCCTTGAGGCTGAGGATGGTTTGCTCTCTCAGGTGCAGCTCCTCTCATAGCAGTGATTTCTCCACCCATGGCCTGTCCTGCTGTAGCTCCTCTCTTACAGCAGTGAGCTCTCTGCTCATGTCCTGTCTTGCTGTAGCTCCTGTCTTACAGCAGTGAGATCTCTGCCCATGGCCTGTCTGTCCTGCTGCAGCTCCTATCTTATAGCAGTGAGTTCTCTGCCCATGACCTGTCTGTCCTGCTGCAGCTCCTCTCTTACAGCAGTGAGTTCTCTGTCCATGGCCTGTCTGTCCTGCTGCAGCTCCTCTCTTATAGCAGTGAGTTCTGTTCTCAGAGCTTCTCTGTCCTGCTGCAGTTACTGGATCTCTCCTCTTAGCTCCTGTATGGAGGCCTTCATCTCGTTCCTCACCTGGCTGAACTGGTCCCTTAGCTGCTGTGTGGATTCAGTGGTCTGTTTGGAAAGCAGTAGCTCCTTCAGTTCCACTAGCTCTTTTTCTTGCAGAGACAGACTCTCTTTCATCTGGGACACTCTGCTGTCCAGTTGGCTGATGTGCTCTGAACGGTCTCCTAAAGGCTGTTCCTCTTCCAGCTCTTCCCCTGGTAGCTGCTCTGTGGGGTGGATGTTGCTCTTCTCCTCACTGCTGATCTTCTCCTGTCTGTTTCTCAGTCTCTGTCAGAGCTTTGATGGTGTTGAAGTCCTCTTGGACAGAGCTGAAACTGGCTCATTGCCTTGAAACATGATGGTCCCATTGTGGTAGACATTGACAGTGAGAGGTGGGCTGTCCTTGTGTTCATCTTCGATGACTATCTGTCTCCCACTGCATATGCCTCTCTTCTTATGGTGGTCATAGTAGGCACAGATAGCTTTATGCCACGCATCGGTACTGTCCGTATACAGTAATACGTTACTAATTCCTCCTGTGTGGCATACATCTGCAGTCAAGGCCTCTGGGTTTTCTCTTAGTTTTTTATGTTTATAAGCTTTCCTTGCCTGTGTACTTTTAATTTCTTTCGGTTAGCCAATCAGAAGGAGGCTGGGCTCTCCCCCGGGAAATCACAACATTTAGTGTGTCTCAAATCGCGCACTTCCGTTAGTGTACTAACTGAAGTGCACTTCGTACACTACGTACTTACTTGCATAGTGCGTAAAATTTGACGGGGTAGTGTTGTCTCAAATCGTGCACTGCCTTATGTACTTACAGGAAATGACGATCACATCTCAGTCCTCCTTCTTCTTCTTCTGTGAAATTGTGAATTGTACCCAAGGCAGAGCATTCCCAACACTGTTGTCACTCGTGAAAAACACATTTCTGCTTTGTTCATCAAAATGAATGTGATTGTTTTTATTGTTGCTTGTTTTTTCCCTCCGTTTTATGCAACCGTAGACTTACCGGTATGATGATATTCATACTTTTGCTCTTAATTCATTGTAAAAAATAACCCCAAATGGCCATTTTTAGTTATTTTAGCAAAATCTGAGCAATTCAAATGGTGTCCAACTGACATAAAGAACATACATAGAAAATAGTCATTTTATATGTTTATATAAGGGTGTTTATTGCTATAGCTATTAATTACAGTGACAAAGACTGAAACAGAGTGAAAGCAGAGGCAACCCAATAGACATTTAAATAGATCCCATTGTTCTATTCATTGCTGGCCCTGTACTTTGATGGGGAAAGTGATATGATGGTGGACTTCAGACTCTCCAGGGGGATCCTTTAATGGTACATCCTTGGCACGGCGTGTGACCATGGCTGGGGACCCGTCATCGAGGCCCTTGTCTTCCTCTTTTGGCTAGCCAGCGGTACCTCTCATCGTGGGTTAGCCAGAGCCTTTGCTATGCCCCGGGCCACTGTGCACCGTGCTGTCCACCAGACCAGCAGGGAAATCCTCTCTCTCCTCCCCCAGGTCGTTCCCCTTCCAGCAGAGGAGGACTTCCCTCAAGTTGGCAGCATTGACGGTCACGTCTGTGTCCCTAACGATTATATAAGTCAGGACACAAACAGCACTGTTAATACGTTATAACATAGCATACATTAACGTACTGTAACATTACTACTAACGCTCGCAGCTTAATGTATATCTACAAGATCACACATCTAACGCTAAAATCGTCTACAGTGAGGACGATAGTTTAACACAACAAACAACCGTATACCACAACACATGTAACATTAGCTAGGTTATAACTTATTTACCAGTGGTTAAACCAAAGAGTATAGACGTACCTGTAACTTCTTTGGTTAAACTGTGCCGCTGTTAGCTAGCTAAGGTTAGCTAGCTTGATAGCACATCAAATTACGGTACAAATTAACGTTATAATTCGCGGTACAAAAATCATCACCGACTGCAAAATTAATCAAATATACATAAACAGGTGGCTTATATGTTATACAAGTATAGCAAAAGACTAATGTTCAACTTACATTTGTAATACTCCGTGGGTCTCGCTGTCGTGTATTCGGCCGCCATTATCGAAAGTTTTTCACCTTTTGTTAGCTCCGCCCCTTCCGCTACGTAGGCAAGATGGCGACCGTTGAGGGTGGAAAGTGTCCATCGATCCACACTCAACTTTTTGAGCGTTATGAGTGCACCATCCGGGTACTCGTAGTGCACTGCATTGACCACACTTCGACGAGTGACAGATTGAGTGTACTCAAATAGCTAGTATAAGTACAGAAGTGCGCGATTTGAGACACAGCTATTGTTTCAGTTCCTAACTGCTGCTCTGCAGCTCCGTCTGCTGCTACTTAGCACGCTATGTTAAGTTAGCACAGGCTAGCCTTGGCTTCTTGAGGTAGAAATTACAAATTAAACTTTTGTGGATATGAAGGAAGCTTACCTTACTACTCTACTACAGCTTCTCTTGAATGGGAAGGAGACGGTGCTAGTCTTTGATGGGTTTTTCCTTTGGTTTGGAGCCTTTTGGTCCTTAGCTTAGAGTAGCATAACCTTCTTGATCCTCTTCTCTGTCCTTAGCTGTTGTTAGCAGAGTTAGCTTTTGTTAGCAGAGTTAGCTGTTGTTAGCATAGCTAGCTTGTGTTAGCAGAGTTAGCTGTAGTTAGCAGAGTTAGCTGTTGTTAGCTGATGTTAGCAGAGTTAGCTGGTGTTAGCAGAGTTAGCTTGTGTTAGCAGAGTTAGATGTTGTGTTAGCAGAGTTAGCTGTTGTGTTAGCAGAGTTAGCTGTTTTGTTAGCAGAGTTAGCTGTTAGCAGAGTTAGCTGTTGTGTTAGTCGAGTTCGCTGTTGTGTTAGCAAAGTTAGCTGTTGTTATCAGAGTTAGCTGTTAGCAAGGTTAGCTGTTGTGTTAGCAGGGTTAGCTGTTGTTTGCAGGGTTAGCTGTTTAGTTTAGTTTACTTTCGTTCTGTCTTTCTTTCTTTCTTTTCTCTCTCTCTCTCTCTCTCGCTCTGTGTGTCTCTCTCTCTCGCTCTCTCTGTCATAAATTAGTGTCATACTGTCTGTTGCTGATGTCATCATTATGTAACATTCAATCTATGAAAAAGACATTTTATGGACGGTAAGAAAAACGGAAATTAAACTGAATTAAATATAGTAATTGGTTGACAGCCCAAATATGAATATAAATGACTAAATTCCAGCCCTACATGTGATGAGGATGAAGCTGTGTGTGTGAGAGTGATGTAATGCCCCCCCCCTCCTCCTTTCAGGGTGGAGCCTGCTGGAGTCAGATGGTTGACACCAGGTCTGAGGAAGTGTAAGTCTGTTTTTAATTTCATTCATCAAACTGTGACATCACTCATTCAACCCTCTGATGTCATCATCAAAGTGCTGATTGGTTAATAACTGCAGCTGTGTTGTGTCTCCTTCTCTCCGTCAGATTCCTGTGAACTCACACTGGACACAAACACAGTGCACAGAGAACTCAAACTGTCTGACAACAACAGGAAGGTGACATTAGTGGAGGAGGATCAGCCATATCCTGATCATCCAGAGAGGTTTGACTCCTGGTGTCTTCAGCTGCTGTGTAGAGATGGTCTGACTGGTCGCTGTTACTGGGAGGTTGAGACGAGAGGAGATGTTAATATATCAGTGAGTTACAGAGGAATCAGGAGGAGAGGAGACAGTGTTGACGGTTTGTTTGGACATAATGATCAGTCCTGGAATCTGTTCTGCTTTGATGATGGTTACTCTGTCTCTCACAATAAGAGAGAAACATCCATCTCCTCCTCCTCTGTCTCTGGTAGAGTAGCAGTGTATGTGGACTGTCCTGCTGGCTCTCTGTCCTTCTACACAGTCTCCTCTGACTCACTGATCCCCCTCCACACCTTCAACACCACATTCACTCAGCCTCTCTATCCTGGGTTTGGATTTTTGTTTGGGTTCTGGCCTCGTGGTACCACAGTGTCTCTGTGTTCTCTGTAGGACGGAGAGTCTCCTCCTGTTTCTCACTGCTGATCAGTTGAGTCTGTACAGGATCACACTTACATTGTAAATTAGGTGTGACTTTGGTTTTAATTTAATTGTAATTATTTTACTGACCTGCCGAGGGACTACGGGCGGAAAATAGCACTTGTGCTACAACCCGGTACAATGCAATTACAAAGTCCAAACATTAAATGTAATTTACAATGTTTGGTGGCGCTCTGCTTGTAGTTCCTGCTGATGTCCACCAGAGGGTGCCATGATGTCACTGAACTATATTCAGAAACAGCTTCTCTGAGCTGGTGAGTGACAACAGAGCACCCTCTGGTGGACATTTAAGCATGATTCTTAATATTCTTGTTTTATTTCTTTCTCTGTTTCTCTCACAATGCTGGAAGGGAGACCGATAAAGGTACAAGGTCACAGTACACTATCTATGTGCAGATTCAGTTCTCCCATTCCAGTGGAGATGTAACCAGGGGGTGAAAGTAGGGCAAGAGGGAAGAGACGAAATGGCTCCAAGATGTCTTCTATGTTTGAGATTGTCTCTCAAACATAGGAGTCACTCTGAAGATGTATTTAAGCTCAGTGTTTTTGTTCACTCATTGGAGAGACTTTTCACACTGGGCTGCCTCGCCTCTTGTGAACCATGTGCTTCCTATATTTGCAAATATATATAATAAAATACAAAAACCTAACTTGGTTTAGTCTACGACTGTCTTATTTTGTTTCACCTTCCTATTTTAAAACATCTACACCTGCTGCTCACGAAAACTTCCACCACAATTCTGGCGTTGGCTGGCAGGGATCCTGTTATGACTGTGGTCATATTGTTCGTTAGTCTGCTGCATGCCCTGTGTTGTTTCTTCTGTTTCCAATTTTATATGCAAATTGGAGTGTGCCATAGCCGAAGGAGGATTGGTGGAGAAGTGCATGCCTGACCCTGTGATTGGCTGCAGCTGGGGAAGCCATCCATTTATAAGGAGTCAAGATGGCGGCCATCGGTGGGCAGCAGGCATTCCTCGTCCTCCTCATCTTCCAACCGGCCACGCTTTTGCTTCATGTAACGTTGCTTTAGGTTAGATATTGTTTTTGGTTTGTTTAGTAAGGGTGGACCTCCAATCTTGTTTTCTCCTGTTTTTGTTAGTTAGGGAGGTAAGTCTTTTGTAATTTGTGTTGCCCTTTTGTTTGTTAGGTTAGTCTTATCTCCCAGTTAGAATTGTTTTCTTTGTTATTTTGGTGGTAGGCCACCCTGAAGCCTTATAACGAACATATGTTATGTATATATTGTTTTGTTCGCTGTAAAATAAATAAGTTTGTTGATACCTAACCTTTTAATTGTTTGTGGCTACTTGGGAGACGGGGAAGATGGGGCCTTTTTGTGTTGCGTCCTAGGCACCCCTAGACTGGGGCGTAACAGAAATGGGGGCTCGTTCCATCTTCTTGTCGCGCTTTGTTTCCGGGTTTTATTCGGTTGGTGATTATTTGGTTGGCAGTTTTTTGGTGTGTGGGGGGAATTATGGAGTTTTCACTGGATGATTTTGTGGCTAGTCCTTCTTTGGCAAAAATCGAAAAATGCAAAAAAAAAAAGACCTGTTGATGGTGGCATCTTGTTATAATGTACGTGTGCCTTACAGTGCCAATAAAGCGGAGCTTAAACAGTTGCTGTGTGCAGAGTTGGTGGAGCAGGGCGTCCTACCTGAACCAGCTGCTGATGCGGCTGTTGCTGCTGCGGGTGGCGCGGCTGGTGATGCACCGATGGCGGAGGTGAAAGCAGCGGGGGCTGCTGGCATGTTCGCTGCTGGTGTGGATCTTCAGCCGGTCACGGATCCTCTCATAGGTAATATGACCACAGAGGATCTCCGCATAGCCCTCCAAATAAAGGAGGTAGAGTCCAAAAACAGACAGCTAGAGGTGCAAGCCATGCATCTGTGCGTCAGGGCTCTTGAGCTGGAAAGAGGAGCTCCTGTAGTCTCCACCCCGATGTCTCCTCTTGACCGCAGTACTGTTTCTGCTCCAGCTTTTGACATCAGTAAGCACATTGCTTTAGTCCCTCCATTTCGTGAGCCCGAGGTTGATTCATATTTCAGCGCTTTCGAGCGGATAGCTGCTGCCCTAAGTTGGCCCAAAGAGTTCTGGTCCCTTCTCCTCCAGTGTAAATTAGTGGGGAAAGCTCAAGAAGTCTGTGCCAGTCTGTCTATTGAGGATAGTCTTGATTATAAAATCTTGAAAAAGACTGTGTTGCAGGCCTACGAGCTGGTCCCCGAAGCATATCGACAGAAATTTAGAAATAGTGAGAAAACTGCTAACCAGACGTATGTTGAGTTTGTGCGTGACAAGAGCGTTTTGTTTGATAAATGGTGCCAGGCGTGTAATGTTAAAACCATGGCGGAAATCAGAGAGCTTATTCTGCTAGAGGAATTTAAAAAGTGTTTGCCGGAACGAATTGTTGTTTATTTGAATGAACAAAAAGAATCGTCGGTAACAAAAGTGGCTGTGCCGGCTGATAAATTCATTTTAACTCATAAAAGCGTTTTTTCTGTGCCGGCACGTGGTACACATGTAATGCCTGAGCGCCGAAATCGGTCACCAAAGATGATGCGTAAAAACACCTCACCAGTTGCGGGTGAGGCCCGCGAGTGTTTTTATTGCCATGAGCCAGGCCATTTGATTGCGGTCTGTCCGGCTCTTCGAAAAAAAGGACCTCACAAAAGTGCTAAACTTCCTGCAGGTGTGGGTTTCATAAACTCCGCGTCCCCGCCTGAAAAACACACTCAGCTTTTACCTGAAGAGGTGGAGGTTGACTCTCGTTTCAAGCCGTTCGTTTCTCACGGATTTGTTTCAGTAACCGGCAAGGAATCTGATAAAGTGCCGGTAACTATTCTTCGAGATACAGCCGCCTATCATTCATTTATGCTGGCTAGTGTTTTGCCTCTCTCAAACGAAACGTCGTGTTCTTCTGATTTGATAGTGTGGGGAATTAAAATGAGTGAACTCAACGCCCCACTTCACATGATTCACCTGCATTCAGCGCTTGTGTCGGGACAGGTGAAAGTTGCTGTGCTCCCACAGTTTCCGATTAGTGGCATTTCGTTTATTTTGGGTAACGATTTGGCCGGAGGAAAAGTGTTTCCTCTGCCCGAAGTAGTTAATGATCCCATTTCGGTTGCGTCTGTTTGCTGTCCCACCTCTGTGTCTTCTACTGTGTCTGTGCCAAATTTGTTTCCTGTGTGCGCAATTACGCGCGCACAGGCTCGTAAAGTGGGTGAAGTTGTGGATTTGTCTGAGTCGTTTATGGCTACATTAGGTGAGGGTGAGCCCTCCTTTTCAGTGTCCCCTGTTACTGAGTGTGAAAAGGTATCAAAATGTGTCAATGAGTTTGATCTATTTCCTGCTGACACAGACCTAAGTTTAAACGTGACTCGAGAAATGTTGATTGATGCTCAGATAAATGATCCGTCTCTAACTTTGTGTCTGTCCTCTGTTGTAGCCGCCGTGAAGGACAGCAAACCTGGTGTGTTTTTTCTGGACAACGGTGTCTTGATGAGACGGTGGAGTCCCGACTCCAGTGAGATTCGCGTTGTTAATCAGGTGGTTGTGCCAAAAGACTATCGAGCGCATATTTTGAGTCTTGCACATGACTCCAGCTTAGCTGGTCACCTGGGTGTTAAAAAAACGTACCATCGTGTGTTGCGCAATTCTTTTTGGCCCGGATTGAAAACTGAGGTAGCGAAGTATTGCCGCACCTGTCACACATGTCAAGTTGTAGGAAAACCCAATCAACCTGTTCCTCCGGCCCCGCTTCACCCGATCCCGGTGCTTGGGGAGCCGTTTGAACGAGTGTTGATAGATTGTGTGGGTCCGTTACCCAGAACTAAATCCGGACATCAGTATATTTTGACGGTGATGTGCGCCGCGACGTGGTATCCTGAAGCCATTCCACTACGCACTCTCAGAGCAAAATCAGTTGTGAAAGCTCTCATTACATTCTTCTCGACTTTTGGTTTACCTAAAACTATACAGAGTGACCAAGGCACAAATTTCATGTCCAAACTGTTTACACAAGTAATGAGAGAACTAAAAGTAAAACATGTAACATCAAGTCCTTACCATCCAGAGTCCCAAGGCGCACTTGAGAGGTTCCACCAAACATTAAAATCCATGTTGTGCAAGTATTGTCTTGAGTCTAACCGTGAGTGGGATGAGGGCCTCCCTCTTATGATGTTTGCCGTGCGTGAAACTCCTCAGGAGACTTTGGGTTTCAGCCCTTGTGATTTGGTTTTTGGCCATACTGTGCGCGGTCCCCTTCGGCTCCTTAAAGAAAAGTGGTTGTCAGAGTCGCCAAAAACTGAGCATAATGTTCTGGATTATGTCAGTTCTTTTCGTGAGCGTCTCAATCATGTATGTCAGTTAGCCCGTGATAACTTGGCACAAAGTCAAACTCAAATGAAGCGTCGTTATGACAAAAAGTCTGTGTTGCGTGTGTTCCAACCAGGGGAAAAGGTTATGGTGCTGCTTCCATTACCTGGATCCAGTTTGCAGTCTCGGTTTTCGGGTCCATATACAGTGGAGAGTAAAATTAGTGACACAGACTATGTCATTCACACTCCAGATCGGAAAAAAAAATCTAGAGTATGCCATATTAACATGTTGAAACGTTACTTTTCCAGGGTGAGTGATTCCCCGCCATCTCCTGCTGCGCCCGTGATGTCCGTGTCCGCTGTTTTTCCTCAGTACAATCTTGCTGATGATGGGTTGGCAGAGAAAAGTGGTTTGATGCCGACCGCTCGTTTGAGAAATTCAGAAGTACTGAGTAACTTGGGGTTGTTTTTGTCCCATCTGTCTGACTCTGCTCGGGCGGATATTATAAATTTGATTGAGGATAACCTGTTGCTTTTTTCTGACCCTAGTCCTGATCCTAGTCAAACATCTGTCCTGTACCATGACATTGACGTGGAGGGCCACAAACCTATTAAGCAACATGCATACAGAGTAAATCCGACAAAAAGGGCTATGATGCAGCAGGAGGTGAGTTATCTGGTTGAGCATGGATTAGCTGTTCCCAGTACTAGTGCGTGGAGCTCACCCTGTGTTTTGGTTCCGAAACCTGACAATACCGCTCGTTTTTGTACCGATTACCGAAAAGTAAATTCCGTTACCAAACCCGATTCGTTTCCGCTCCCCAGGATGGAGGATTGCATAGATCGTGTAGGCTCCGCCAAATATGTGACAAAGCTGGACCTGTTAAAAGGTTACTGGCAAGTTCCTTTAACACCACGGGCCTCCGAGATATCAGCTTTCGTCACACCCGACACTTTCTTCCAGTATACGGTTATGCCATTCGGGCTACGTAACACACCCGCTACTTTTGAACGGTTGATGCGTACCGTATTATCTGGCGTCGAAAATTGCGAAGCTTATTTAGATGATGTAGTTGCTTACTCCTCCACCTGGTCCGACCATCTCCATACATTGTCCCTTATTTTTAGCCGTCTCCGCGAGGCCTCCCTCACTCTTAACCTTGCAAAATGTGATTTTGGTAGGGCCACAGTTACTTATTTGGGTAAACAGGTAGGTCAGGGGCAGGTGCGTCCTTTGGCTGAGAAAGTGCAAGCGATTATTAATTTCCCGGTCCCACAGTCCAAGAAAGCGTTGCGCCGTTTCCTTGGAATGTGTGGATATTATCGTGGTTTTTGCCGAAACTTTTCTGATGTGGTGGCTCCTCTCACAGGTCTTGTGAGTCCTTTAAAACCCTTTGTTTGGTCCCCTGCTTGCCAGGCTGCCTTCGAGTCTGCCAAGGCGTTACTATGTAACGCACCTGTTCTCGCTGCGCCTTGCTTTACGCGACCCTTCAAGTTAGAGGTTGACGCCAGCGCGTGCGGCGCAGGTGCGGTGCTTTTGCAGGAGGACGATCAAGCTATTGACCAGTCTGTTTGCTACTTCTCAAGAAAGTTTAATAAGCATCAGCTTAATTATAGCACTATCGAGAAGGAAGCTCTCGCCCTTCTATTCGCCTTGCAATATTTTGAAGTGTATCTTGGGTCTAACTCACAGTCTGTACAAGTGTTTACTGACCACAACCCCTTAGTATTCCTCGCACATATGTGCAATTCCAACCAGCGGCTTATGCGCTGGTCTCTCCTTCTGCAAGATTTTAATCTGCAGATTCACCACAAAAAGGGTACTGAAAATGTGATAGCAGACGCTTTGTCTAGATGTTCCTCAGATGTCTAGGAATTAAACCTTTTTAGGGGTAGGTTTCATTCTTGGGTGTGGGGGTGTTATGACTGTGGTCATATTGTTCGTTAGTCTGCTGCGTGCCCTGTGTTGTTTCTTCTGTTTCCAATTTTATATGCAAATTGGAGTGTGCCATAGCCGAAGGAGGATTGGTGGAGAAGTGCATGCCTGACCCTGTGATTGGCTGCAGCTGGGGAAGCCATCCATTTATAAGGAGTCAAGATGGCGGCCATCGGTGGGCAGCAGGCATTCCTCGTCCTCCTCATCTCCCAACCGGCCACGCTTTTGCTTCATGTAACGTTGCTTTAGGTTAGATATTGTTTTTGGTTTGTTTAGTAAGGGTGGACCTCCAATCTTGTTTTCTCCTGTTTTTGTTAGTTAGGGAGGTAAGTCTTTTGTAATTTGTGTTGCCCTTTTGTTTGTTAGGTTAGTCTTATCTCCCAGTTAGAATTGTTTTCTTTGTTATTTTGGTGGTAGGCCACCCTGAAGCCTTATAACGAACATATGTTATGTATATATTGTTTTGTTCGCTGTAAAATAAATAAGTTTGTTGATACCTAACCTTTTAATTGTTTGTGGCTACTTGGGAGACGGGGAAGATGGGGCCTTTTTGTGTTGCGTCCTAGGCACCCCTAGACTGGGGCGTAACATCTGGGAAATGTTCGTTCGCTCGTTGGAAATCTGGGTGAGACTCCGTGAGTAACTGAGGACTTGCTATCCGGAATCAAGGTTGATACCGCCTCATACCTCGCCTAAAAAGCATTCAGAGAGAGGGGATCAGAAACCACAGAGGGCTCTACCGAATCCATACTGATCTAAAAGACGGAACCCATTTCAAGCAGCGGGTTAGGATAAAGATTTTAAATGAATTAATTTGATAAAGTAATTTGTATAGACCTGTGAACTTACATGAAACAAATACAGTTGTTTAAACACTGAATAGACTAATAAACCTCTTTGTTTTTTTGTATAAGGGTTTGGGTAAATAACATTCAACAGACATACCTCTGAAAATCTCTTCAATTAGTGACATTAGATTTTTGGTAAGTGAACTGTTAACGGATTTCTGCAGATCTTTCTCCGAGCTAAAGAACTGCCTTGCAACGATGGTTGCTCGAAGGTTAAGAAGTATACTTCCCTCATCTTTTTTAGGATGGGCTCCAAAACCTCATCACCAGTCCCAAAAGGACCTGTAATTGAAGAGATGACTAAGAGATATGAATTAGAATGTATTGAATGTCTACCATATTGGACAAAGAATTTTGGTTTCCCGCACAATGGCTCACTTAGTACGGCGAAATTAAGAATGTTTAAACAGGATTTAGAGGAGATGATAAAGAAATATAGGCTAGAATGTACAGAGTGTTTACCGTATTGGTCAACATTTGGGTTTTCCAGACAATGGAATTAATAGGAAAATCAATGATTAAAACAGACTATTTAAAGATAAAAAAACAGGGAATGTTTTAACTAGGGATAAAAGGTGATGGTAGTGACTCAGGGAAAGAATGCAAAAACACACATACACCAGTAACCTCCTCACTATCACAGCTGATGCGAAGGCAGGCAAGGTTGGAACCCAAATGCAGTTAAAGAGTTTTATTTTTAAACAGGCAACACTTACTGGGAGCAAAAATCCAGGAATCCAGGAAACAAGGAAATCCACGACAAGGAATGCAGAAACAAAAACAGAACGCTCAGCAAAAAGACCAGACGATCCGACAAAAGACAAGGGGAAGACAAAGACTAAATACACAGGGTAACGAGGAAACAAGAGGCAGGTGACACAAGGGCTGGGAAACAGGTGGAAAACATCATGTAATCACAAGAGCGGGAAAACAGATAGTAAAACAAGACAAGACAAGACAGAGAACAGATTATCAAAATAAAACAGGAAACAAGCAAAAAACAGAACAGAAACAGACTACAAAAATAAGACACACCAAAAACCCTGACACTCACCAGTTCTCCAACCTAACCAAAGCCCATATTCTGAGCTTTCTCTAAAAACCAGGAAGACCAGCTGGGAAAACAAAGGGACGAAGAGGACACAGACTCAACTCTCAGACACGACCGCCATCATCCGTCACACCTGCATTAGAAAATGCACAAGAAAATGCCTACCATTGAGTGTAAAGTTAAAGGAGTGTTCGTGAGTATGAAACTGGCTCTGCAGTCTTCCCCGATGCTGGGACTGCCAGATCGCTAAAAAACAGTTTATGCAGACCGTTGACAAGCACAAGAGCTGCGTGACCTCTGTGTTGCTGCAACACCACGCCGACAAACTCTGTTCGGTTGCAAATTTCTCTGCTAAACTCAATTCTGTCGCTCGAAGCATTACAATTTTTTTGGATTGCTTACACACTAAAATTAAAAGTAGTACACTATTAGCAAAACCTTACACTCAAGAAGCAAAACACCAGCCCATATTTGCACAACTATAAGCACAGTGTCAACCTCACACTTGTTGCAAAACTCTACACACAGTGATTTGCAAAACACTAAACACACTTAATATACATTACACACAAAAATCTATTATGAAGTCACTTCCTTGCAATACCAAAGCACTGACTGTCAAATTACCGCACCGTCCAACCAATTGGTTCAACACAGTCATCAGGTGTGCAAACACTTGTTTGCTTAATTGTAGACACACCAATCAGGTGTATAAGCACTATAAAAAGCAGCAGGTGAGTTCATCGGTCTTCAAGCACAATGGAAAGAGTCAGAGAAAGAGTAAGACGAGGAGAACGAGGAGGAGGACAAGGAGGAGGCGGAAGGGGAGGAAGAGGAATCAACAGAGGAGGAATCAACAGAGGAAGAGGAAGAGATGGAGGCCATGCTGGAGGTAGAGGTAGAAGAAGAGGAAGAGGAAGACAAGAAGGTGTTCAAAGAGGACCGAATCTGACAAATGAGATGCGCGCAACACTGGTTGACCACGTTGTCAACCACGGCCTGACGCTGAGGGAGGCTGGACTGCGAGTACAGCAGCCAAATCTAAGCCGATACACAGTGGCAAGTGTGATAAGAACATTTTGACTGGAAAATAGGTATTGTAAAAATATCATCATATCAAAAACATCTGCACGGTTTCAGTAACTGCTTACAGTAAACTTACAGTACAATATGTCAAGTGACATTTTGTTACAGTATTATGAATCTCTATGTCAACATTTTGGGTGTGTTGAGAAATAAATGAGTTTCATCAGTCTGCAACATTGGTCTTGTGTAGTGTTTGGTGAATTTACATTATATTTGTACTTTGTTGATGGTAGCCTACTCTAATCATAGGGAAGTAGAAGTGCTAAAAGTGTTTTAGGTTTATCACAGCAGAGTGTAACTCGTGCAAACAGAGTATAGTAATGTGAAACGTGTGTTTCATATGGTAACAAAGTGTGGTTTTTAAACAGTAGTGTATAGTTTTTACAAGAGTGTTTAATTATGCAAAGGATCTGTAGTGTTTTGCTAATTGTGTGTAGTGTTTTGAAAACACACTGATCTATATTTCCTTTCTCCAGCTGTCAGAAAACAAACAGTCGTCTCCATCAGAGTCAAGAGAGACACAACACAACTCTGATGGTTCTGATAACAGGGTCAACGTATATCAGGACGTCGTCTGAAACACATTTACATCTTTCACAGCCTAAAACAAGATGAGGACCTGACGACTAAACACACATAGTCACTGTCGTCTACGTTAAACTGTAGAGACACAACACAACACAACTCTGATGGTTCTGATAACAGGGTCAACGTATATCAGGACGTCGTCTGAAACACATTTACCTCTTTCACAGCCTAAAACAAGATGAGGACCTGACGACTAAACACACATAGTCACTGTCATCTACGTTAAACTGTAGAGAGACACAACACAACACAACTCTGATGGTTCTGATAACAGGATCGTGTGTGTGTGTGTGTGTGTGTGTGTGTGTGTGATTGTATTGTCATCATACAACAGAACTGTCCAATGAAATGCAGTCATCATTTACAGCTGCTCTGATGAAGTTAAGTTACCGACCGGGCTGCCTCTGTGGACTTTGGGCTAAAATATCAAACAAAGTCAAACACTTTCAAAAAATATTCCAAAAAGGCGACCAAACAACAAAAACATGGTTTGTGTGCAGTTTAATGTCCCAAATTCCACTCTGGCCACGCCAAGACCTGCCCTACGAATTTGATAGGTTGGGGTTAGGCATTGACCTCGAGTGGTTAAGGTTAGGATAGCTGATTGGTCAGGGGACCTGTAGAAACGGGGTTACGTTACGGGGAATTTGGGACACTAAACTGCACGTATACTCAAAAACAATGGAAAAAAAGCAGCACAGAAGTTAAAAATTGTCCAAAGATTTTCCAAAAAGGCGACTAAACTTTTTGCGACTAAAAGCAGCAAAAATGTCTGAAAACGTGACAAAATCATTAAAGGGGTGATAGAATGCAAAACCGATTTTACCTTGTCGTAGTTGAATAACGACAGTTCGGTGGGTAAATAGGACATACATAGAAGCTCTAAATCCCATTGATACCCCTATCCTCTGCAAATCTCACAATTTGAAACTGCTGCTGAAAACGGGCGAATCTCAACAAAGCTAGATGATGACGTCATAATCTCAACTCCTAGTCTTTGTCACGCCCCAACATTTGCATAGGCTACACCACTGACCTGAGGTCAGCTTAGTCTTCTGAATCTAGCTAGGTCACGCAGATCTCCAGAAGTCCGCTATTTAATTACTACATTCACTTCTGAGACTTTTTTATGCGAGAAATCAACTATGTAGAGGTCAAATTTGGGCCGTTTTACGAAAATTGAAGGCTAATTGCAAAGTTTGTTCCGATCTAAACTCTTCACACACTACGCTCCTCCAACCTGCACACTACTATTTAGCTTTTTCCTGCTACAACTGAATTCCCACGGGACTTCAGCACGAGACTATAGCTAGCCGTCTAAAACACTATTTTACTGTACAGGGAACAAACATAGTTTGGTCAGTTTCCATGTAGTTACAAAGTCACTAATATGGTCATAACCACTACAGTGCTCAATTACCTATTTTTGAGGGTGAAATAAAATACAATTTTTCGCAGCGAAGGCTTGAACGGTCTTCTGGAAGACGTCCACCAGACCAGCGGGCGCTCGTTGGATTGTTGCTGGCCGCGTGAAGCCAGGAGAGGCAGGGACGCCAGCCGGGCATGCTAGCCCGGCTAAGGAAACCACAACGATCGACACGGACAAGACTCCTACTCACCAACGCCAGATGGATTGCCCACAAAATGGATATTTATGTTACAAATACACACGGGACTGCAGTGTGATGATAATTACCGGAGCATGGCTGAACACACTCATCCCAGACGGCAGCTAGCAGCTAACAGGGTAGGTGAATTTAAACAATGGCTAAGTTGCTAAAGGCATCTTGTTGTCATGTAAGGGCCCTGTTCATGTTGCACAGACATTTTAATTGCATGTTGTGTCTGTTAAGAGGCAAAAAGGCATTCTTTATGATATGCCCCCATAACTGCCGTTTTAGCTAACGGGGGCTCTGGGCATTAGCTACAGAAGCTCCATGTTGCTAGCACCAATTCGGCTCGTGTTTTTAGCTATAGACAGTACTCATAAAAGTATAGTGATCAAGATTAACGTAAAAATTGCCCGGAGTTCTCCTTTAAGGACCCATAAAATAGCATTTGAGCAATTTTCAGCCAAACCAATGGTACATACCCTATTAGGAGACCTTAAGGAACAGTGTGAAATACCCCATAAAATCATTCTATCACCCCTTTAAAAAAAAAGGATCAAAAACTTGTAAAAAGCCCCCATAAATCCTGCCTATGTGTACATAGTTATTGGGATTGTGATGTGTGAACATATATAATATATGATAGAAGAAATAGTGAGTTAATGTGTGCTGTATGAGAGTGAATTCTTAGTGTTATTGAGAGATTTTCTAACATGGAGGTCAGTCGGCCCAACGTGTGTCTGAGAGAATGTTCCAGAAGCAAGCAGCCAACTGACTGCTGGTTCTTTAGTTCTTCTTTCAGGAGAAGCATCTTTTAAATGTGTCCCCCTGGAGTCTGTCTGCTCTCTCTGGATCAAACACCATGACAGCACACAGCAGCACTGCTGCAGCTTGGATTCAACCATTTAGTCCTTCACTTCATCTCAGAGGAACAGATTACACTCTCACACCTCCATTACATCCACATTCTTCACATTGATCCATTAGAGGAGCAATACATCACATCAAAGTCCAGAAAATCATTCATAAAAACATGTCATATCTTTCAGATTCACTGTCTTAATGCAAAAAAAACAATGAAATGATTATGTTTTTAAAATAATTAATTAAAATAAAATGGGATATAGTATTACCAAATCAATACATAAAATGTAATTTAAAAAGTGGGGTGAGTGTGTAAGATAAAAACATAGAGATGAAACTAATAAAATCTGTAAACATGTTTTAATGTGTGAATATGATTGGTGGAGCTCTGCTTGTAGTTCCTGCTGATGTCACCAGAGGGCGCCATGACGTCATCACCAGCTCAGAGATGAAAACAAACTGGGGACTTTAGGTTAGTTTGATTGTTCTTTATTTTGGTATTTGTCTCTAAAATAACAAATGATAAAAATACCAATAATCAGTAACATTATAAATCATCATGTGGTTGTTTGTTAACAGTTAAAATAACTTTTAACTGAAGTTTAATTTCCCGTTCATCACTGCTGGTTGTTATAAAGAGTTACTGCTCCTCTGATCTCTGTTGTCAGAGTGTTTCTGGTTCTACAGGATTCTTTCTGTCTCCTCCTCCTCCTCCTCCTCCTCCTGATAAAGCTGAAACAGGTTTGTTGTTTTGCTGTCAGAGACAAAGGTTTCAGTCGACACACATGATAAGATGTCTGGGTGTCCCAGAGGTCTTCCAGGTCCAGCTGCAGCACAAAGTTATTGTGCTGGGCCCTAAACACCTCCGAACATCATTATCCCAAGATATAATTACTCTGGATGGCATTGCCCTGGCCTCCAGCACTACTGTCAGAAATCTAGGAGTTATTTTTGATCAGGATCTTTAACGCCCACTTAAAACTAACCTCTAGAACAGCCTTTTTTCACCTTCGTAACATTGCTAAAATTAGGAACATCATGTCTCAAAACGATGCTGAAAAACTAGTCCACGCACTTGTTACTTCCAGGCTGGACTACTGTAATTCCTTATTATCAGGATGCTCAAATAAGTCCCTTAGGACTCTCCAGCTGATCCAGAATGCTGCAGTGCGTGTTCTGACAAGAACTAAGAAAAGAGATCATATTTCTCCTGTATTAGCTTCTCTCCATTGGCTTCCTGTAAAATCCAGGATTGAATTTAAAATCCTTCTCCTGACCTACAAAGCTCTAAATGGTCAAGCACCATCATATCTTGAAGAGCTCATAGTACCTTATTGTCCCACTAGAGCACCGAGCTCCCAGAATGCAGAGTTACTTGTGGGTCGTAGAGTCTCTAAAAGTAGAATGGGAGGCAGAGCCTTCAGCTATCAGGCTCCTCTCCTGTGGAACCAGCTCCCAGTCTGGGTTCGGGAGGCCGAGACCGTCACCACCTTTAAGAGTAAACTTAAAACTCTCCTCTTCGATAAAGCTTATAGTTAGGGAGTGAGGAGTTGCAGTGTTCGCCTAGACCGGCGGGGGAAGGTGTGTAGCCACAGTCGTGATGCACCCCCTCCACATCTCTGCTTCTCTTCATAGAAAGTTTACTATATTTAGGGTATGAGGAGTTGCAGTGTTCACCTAGACCGGCGGGGGTGGGTGTGTAGCCACAGTCATGGTGCACCTCCACCCCATCTCTGCTTCTCCCCATAGAAAGCTCACATATATTTAGGGAGTAATGATTCACAGCGTTAACCAAGACCGGCGGGGGAAGGTGTGTAGCCACAATCACGGAACACAGCCTCCCTGTCTCTCCTTCTCTGCAGCTCTTAGTTATGCGGTTATAGTTTTAGACTAACGGGGTACCTCCTTGGACACACTGAGCGTCTCTCTCCTCTCTCTTTCCATCTGTGTGTATTCGTGTCCCAGAAATGGTTGTTACTAACATAGCTCAGGGGAGCTTATTCCCCGAAGTCCTTATGTTCCTTTTCCGCCCAGCATCATCAACTCGGATCATGATGGCACCAACATCATGGTGGCAGCTGTCGCCGTGGTCCTGCCCTACGTCCTGCCCTACACCCTGCTGTGCCCTATTACACCCTGCAACGCTCTGCAATGCCCGGCTTCGACTTGCAATGTCTGGCCAACGCACACCCATGCCCTGTTACGCCCTGCTATGCTCCACGACACCAAGAACTATTACAACTATTACCTCTAGTTATTATCTTTATTGTGACTATTATTGCCATTGTTCATCATACCCCCAACCGGCACCGTCAGACACCGCCTACCAAGAGCCTGGGTCTGTCCGAGGTTTCTTCCTAAAAGGGAGTTTTTTTCTTGCCACTGTCGCGCTTACGCATTCATGCATGCTCTTGGGGGAATCACTGGAATTGTTGGGTCATTGTAAGTTATAGAGTGTGGTCTAGACCTACTCTATCTGTAAAGTGCCCTGAGATAATTCCTGTTATGATTTGACACTATAAATAAAATTGAATTGAATTGAATTCACAGTTTACACACAAAGTATGAATCAGCAGTAAAACATGATGTAATGTTCCAGAGAATCAGCTCTCACACGCTACTTCTACATCAAGTACATTTAGTAACAGACAGGACGTACAGAGCATTTTCACCGTGTAGTATTAATAGTTTGGAGTACTTCTTCCACTGCGTCACTGAGTCTGTTTAATGATAAAGTTTGTTCATCACATTTTAAACATGTTGGAACTCGACGTGTGGAAAGTCCCTCTGTTGTCAGAGTGTTTCTGGTTCTACCGGATTCTTTCTGTCTCCTCCTCCTCCTCCTCCTCCTCCTCCTCCTCCTCCTCCTCCTGATGAAGCTGAAACAGGTTTGTTGTTTTGCTGTCAGAGACAAAGGTTTGAGTCGACACACATTATAAGATGTCTGGGTGTCCCAGAGGTCTTCCAGGTCCAGCTGGAGCGTGAGAAACCCTCCAATCAGAGCAGTCCAGTACGTAAGTCTTTCACTTTTTAATGTTCATATTGTGTTGAGTTCAGGGAGCAGAGAGTCTGTCTGTTTTCTCTCCACATTAGTTATCTGCTCAGCCAGCTGCTGTAACTTCACTCTGTGCTATTATTACTTTTACTGCAGTAACATGTCTGAATACTTGCTTTAATCTCAGAAGGAAAGCTTGTACTTGTTATTGTCCTCCATTTATCTGACAGCGTGTTACTCTGCACATTCACAGTTTGCACACAAAGTCTGAATCAGCAGTAAAACATGATGTAATGTTCCAGAGAATCAGCTCTCTCACTGCTACTTCTACATCAAGTTCATTTAGTAACAGAGCAGGACGTTGGACAGAGTATTTTCACCGTGTAGTATTAATAGTTTGGAGTACTTCTTCCACTGCGTCACTGAGTCTGTTTAATGATAAAGTTTGTTCATCACATTTAAAACATGTTGGAACTCGACGTGTGGAAAGTTCCTTGTGTTGCATTCACAGGATGAAGGAAGAACAAACACACACTGACAACAACAACCACAGTTACACAGAGAGAAGACACAAAGCTCTTATTGTGAAAATCTGCTTCCTGATAGGTGGAGCTGTGACTCATCAGATCACAACTCACCTGAGTTCTTCTTCATCAACTCTTCATCATCAACTCTTCTTCATCAACTATTCTTCATCAACTCTTCTTCATCAACTCTTCTTCATCAACTCTTCTTCATCAACTCTTCTTCATCAACTCTTTGGACTGTTTGAAGAAACTGTAAGTTGCTGTTTGACACTTTAACAACACGTTAGTCTTTGGTCTCTTCAGGGTTAGTTTCTGGCTCTGTAATGTTAAATATAATGTTTCTACTTCTTATTTCCTGAGAGAGTGTGGATGACTCTTGTGTTGAAGATAAATCTCCATGTTGTAACATGAACTACTACAGAGGAGGTTTTAAATACTTTGCCAGGTGTTTCTACGTCTGTCTGTCCCAACCGTGAGGCTGCAGTCAGAAAACTTTACAGCTGTGTAGTTGAGATCTAAATGAAGGCTGAGTTTGAAGATGGGGGGGTCCGAGCCTTTCTCCTGCTGTCACTCTTTATGATGCAACTTTGTGTTCAAATTCAATAACATGTTATTTGTAGTGTCCAATCCTAATCAGGACACTCAAATAGAGTAGGTGTAGACCACACTCTCTGCAATCATTTGGTGCGACAGTGGTGAGATGACGTCTAAATTCCTGCATTCAGATAAATTAGTATGCAAAATTTAAGTTACAAAATGTTGTAGGTTTCCACAGAATGAAGCCGTAGCTCGACGCTCTTCTGAATCTCCTCGTCTTAGTCCACACAAAGAAATCCACAGGACCACACGGTAAAAGTTTAACGATTTACTTATACACAAGAAAAATTACAACAGTCCACTTTTAAAAAAGGATGCAGACAGCCAGAGAGAGAAGGTGAGAATGGTAAATGAAATTGTTGTATTCCAAATACCAAAACATAAATGACTGCATTTAGACTCCTAAAAACATACTTATTTACCTGACCCATCAGAGACCAGATCCTGCTGAACCTGAACCTGAACCCAGCTGTGTGTCCATGAAGTCACCGGTCCATGGAGACACCACTACTTTAAAAAACAAGGCGACCCGTAATGGAGCTTAAAATGAAATAAGTGTGAAGGAGCAAATTCGTGAAATGGAGAGAAGACTGAGGTGAGTTGTTCTGAAACCTCCAACAAACTAGAATTAGTGTTGTCTTATTGGGTGTGTGGTCTTCTTGTAGAGGGTCTCTGTGTTCCAGGTGATCTCTGGGATATCTATGGCCCTGTTTTCACCTGGTATTCAAATCTGATCTGAGTGATCTCTCTGTTCCCCACTGGTACCATATACATAGCCGATTTAAAAAAAAAACAAATACTGAAATGCGTAACAAAACAAACCGATTCCCCTGACATTATTTATGAGTCCTCGCTAAAATAATATGATAATAAAGTTTAAATATAAACTTGTTTTATTGTCACAACAGAACATCAAAATATATTAAAGTTCTGACAAATAAAATGTATAAAAATACAAACTTGAGATATGAAAATTAAAGGGTTAAATACGAGTGTTGCCAACAGGGACGTTGTAGAGCGCCCTCTGGTGGACAAACTATGCAACGCCAACATTGTTGAAGGGGATTTATCCATTTTCTTTAATGTTTTAAATATTTATCTATCTGCCATTAGAAATGCTGATACCGATAGTTTGGAAAATGCCTAAAATCAGCCGATAATATCAGCCCACCAATAATATCAGCCTGCCAATATATCGGTCGGGCTCTAATTTTAATCGTGTTTCTGTCAGAAAGTCATTATTGGCATTTATTTTTAATAATTAGGTTTATATACATATTTATCTTAATTAGATATTGTTATGCAGGGAGTCTTTAACTAAACATGTGATCTTCATGAAATTTGTTTTTCTATCAGGACCCAGCAGAGACCTGAACCTGAACCTGAACCTGATCATGATCCTGAACCTGAACCTGAACCTGAACCTGAACCTGATCCTGATCCTGATAGTTTTTTGGATTTTAAACGTGTTTCTGACAAAAAGTAAGTTATTAGTATTCAGTTGTTAATAACTATGTATATAGCCTGTTGTATTATTATATTTGGTATAAGTATCAGTTCTTATCAGTAGTATTCCATGCTGCTTCCTCTTTTTCTCTTTCTTTCTATCTGCTGATGGGAGGTAACAATTAAAAACTGACCAACATTACTAATATTTGAAATAAAAACAGTTGTCTGTGTTAAAAGATTTTTTCAATATGCCCATTTATTTGTTTGTTTCAGGATCCAGCAGCAGAGACCAGAGTCTCCTGAACCTGAACCTGATCCTGATCCTGATCCCAGCTGTGTGTCCATGAAGAGCGACCTGTCTAAGGGTTTACCTGTGGCCATCAAAGATGATTGTCACTCTGTTGATCAAAGGTGAGGATTTAAAACAGAACAAAAGAAACTGTGCTGCCTTCCAGTTGGTCTGATCCATCAAACACTGTTGATTATCTTTCCAACCTGTTCAGCTTTGTGGCATCGTTCTCTGGTGTTGTAACTCAGTTTTAGAGCAAAACGCTGCCGTAAACTCATGTTTTGTTCTAATATTCAGTTGTTCTCATCAGACAATATTTTCTGTTTTAGATTTGGTTCGGCCCAATATTCACTTGTTTTGTGTTCATTCTAAGTTTGTTCAAACAAACCAAGAGAAGACATCTAGTTAACTTGTTACCCTGGTTCTCTCAGTGAAGAGACTATGCCTCCACTCTGTTACATATTCCATATGTAGAAGAATGATTACTACACAGAGATAGACATTACATTACATGTCATTTAGCTGATTCTTTTATCCAAAGCAACTTACAATTGCTATATATGTCAGAGGTCACACGCCTCTGGAGCAACGATGGGTTAAGTCGTTAAGGGACACATTGGTTGATGTATCACAGTGGGAATTGAACCCAGGTCTCACACACCAAAGGCATTTGTCAAGTACACTGCGCCATCACCATATATAGTCTCTTGTTCCCAGAAACCTCCAAAGAGGGCATTTTGATGTGGTTGGTGATGGTGTGCCAGAGGGAGGGGGCAGCAGATGCAAAGACCTGCTCTCCAGGTTTGGTGCTTGGTCAGTGGTGATGTGGTCTCTGCGGCAGCTGCTAGTGAGCATGCGGGTGGCAGAGTTTTGGACATATTGGAGTTTATTGAGGATCTTGTTGGGTTTGCCATAGAGCAGGGGTTTTCAACTAAATTTTAAAAAGGTCCAGTTAGAGAAAATGTTTTGAAGCAAAGGTCCAGAAGATCATAATGTCTAACAATTTAGTGTTATATATATTTAAGTAGCCTAGTAGTTGTATCAACATCTGAATGTAATCAATAACTGACCGTCAAATCAAATTAATTCAGTACAATTCAAAAACTTGTTGACAATATTTATTGTTACATAACATAGAACTAAACATATATCTATGACTGTATAACAAATATATGTATATGTATAATGTTCTCTCATTAACTAAATAAAACTAGGGCTGAATTTCAAAATAAGAGAAAATAAATAAAACGTGAAAATTGTGCATTTTCAAAAAAAGTGCTTAACTTCAGAAAAATAATATAAAGGGAGGAAAAGTCTGAATTTTCCCTTTTCTGTTTCACATATTGACTCAACAGTCCCAACCAATTTTACAAATAATAAATCTCAACAGATCTTAACAATTGAACAGTTTCAGAGTATCACTTTCTTCCCCTCAGATCCCACTCCCCCATGTTTTTGCTCAGCGAGAGAATTGAGCTTTAGCCTGTCTTGCCAGGATTTTAAACCTGGGCTTGAATGGAGTCAGGGCCATTCTCATACACACGTGAAGGTGCTCATTGGTAAGCCTGGAACGATATTTAGTTTTAATTATGTTGATTGTGGAGAAAGCTGCCCTGCAGTTGTATGTGGAGTATGGTCAAGATGTATAGGGCTACTTTCCTCAGACCTAGGAAAGCAGTCTCAGGGACCATTTGGAGCCAGAAAGTGGAAGGGTCAGTTCTTACAAAGTGCTCTTTCAGGGCCACATCTGCTTGGAGATCAACCAATTGCATCGGGAGAGACCCAGCATTTACCCATTTAAAGTGCTGTGTGACTTCCTTTGAGAACCCCCTGACATCTGTGATCAGAAATGGGTTCTGAATGAACATGGTGAGCTGCTCTCCAAAGCTGAAGCTGTCAAAACGGTTGCTGAAGTTTACAATCAGCTTATCAATAAAATCAACAAAAAAAGACAAATCTCTCTGTCCCTGAACCTGTTCCTGCACTGCTGGGAAGTGTACACAGTCTCCCTGCAGGTCTTCCTTGAACACTTCAAGTTTCCTCTGAAAGGAGCGAACAGCTGTCATCAGTTCACAAATTGAATTGTCCTTGCCTTGTAGCCTCAAATTCAATTCATTCAGATGTGATGTGATATCAACCAAAAAGGCCACATTATCCATCCATTTCTCATTTTCTAAAAAGAGAGAAAACTGTGTTGCCTTCTGACTGCTTAGCTCTGCCAAAAAAGATGCTAATTCCCTCCTGATGGACCAAAAGCGCTCTAGCACCCTGCCTTTGCTGAGCCATCTCACATTGTTGTGCAGCAAAAGATCATCAGCATTGGCATCAACTTCTCTGAGGAATTCCCTAAGCATGCGATGTTGGTAGGAAGAGGATGCCCTGAGAAAATTTATCATTTTCATCATTGTATTCATCACCTCAGCATGCTCATCTGACAGGGAGGCACATAGGACAGATTGATGAATGATGCAATGGTAAGAAAAAAGCTCAGGATTGTCCCCTTTCAGTCTTGCTACAGCTCCTTTTTCTTTCCATATCATAGAAGGGGCTCCATCTGTGGTTATTGAAACCACTTGTTTTGGCTCTATTCCTCTTTTTGTTAGCATCTCCTTAATGGCCAGGTAGATATCCTCTCCTCTTGTACTGGTCTGAAGGGAGTGATACCTAACATGTCTTCACAGAATGTTTTCTGGTCAGTGTTGAAAAACCTGGCATACACTACCAGCTGAGCATTGTCACATATGTCAGTGGACTCATCCACAGCTAAGCCTACACATGGTGCCTTATGCATGGCTTCATCTAGCTGGGTTAGCACATCCTGAGTTAATATTTCACTTTTCTTTGTGGCAGATGATGCTGACATGGGAATTTGCTTTATTTTATCACAAAGCTCATTTTTTTTGTTTTCCCTCAAGTAGTGTTTCAGCTACTGCACTCATGCATTCTTTGACAACCCCTCCATCTGTAAATGGCTTTTTGTGTTTACCCAAAATCCAAGAAACTCTGAGGGAACACTCAAGAGCACGTTGTTGGGCAGTGAATGTGTGGCTCAGGATCCTGGTGGACTGGTCATATTGGGCTCTGAGACTACTTATTTTCTGTGATCTCAATTCAGATTTGACTGGGTATGTTTGTTCAAAACCTTTGTTTTGTCTCATAATGGCGTTTCACATTGCCACTTTTAATAAGTGCCACGGTTTCTGCACATATGAGACACACTGGTTTAGTGCTCCCATTGGGAAGTATGAACAGAAATGAGTCTGTCCATTCTGGATTAAATGCTCTGTTTTCACTGTCCACTTTTCTTTTTTTGGAGAGTGCCATTTGTTCCTTCCTGCCTCACTCGTCTGTTTCGCTCCTTTTCTCCGTCTCACTCGTATTTTCCTCAACTTTCTCCGGCACACTCGTCTGTATCTCTTCCTTTCTCCGTCTCATTCGTCTGTTTTCGCTCCCTTTGTTTTCTACATATATCGCTATCTTTTTAATCCGACTTTCTTTTCCTGTGTAACTTGCTTCTAACTCTCTCATCTGTCTGCACTGTAGAGTCCCAATGTTTCCCGCCCAGAATGCAAAGACTTAATTGGCTGAGTGGTATCACGTGGGATGGCTAAACTCATATGCAATTGGTCTGTGCGTTTCCTCATCCACTAAACCACTACTGAAAAGACTACAAAAGCTGTGCATATTAAAATAGAAGCGCCCCGTCAGGTTTTAATTCATAATCTTTTGTTTTGGTCTGGGTCCATATGGGACGGCTTCTAGGTCTGGATCCGGACCGCGGTCCGCCTGTTAGTGACCTATGCCATAGAGGATACTATTGCAGTAGGCATGTCTGGAGGTCATGAGGGCATGGATAAATGTTTCGACAGCGGCAGGGACGGCTGGAGGCGGTCAATGTTCTTGAGGTGTAAAAAGGCGGATTTTGTAATCTGGTTAACTTGGGGTAGGAACAATAGGGTGGGGTCGAGGGTGATTCCGAAGTTGTGGACCTGGCTGGAGGGTGATGATGGAGCCGTTGATGTTGAGGTCTGGGTGGAGCGGGTAGTTTGGACCAATGATGAAGATTTCAGATTTATTGCAGTTGCGTTTGAGGAAGTTCTGTTGCATCCATGTTTTAATGTCTGCAAGGCAGGTAGTGATAGTGGAGTGGGTGGACGTTTCAGAGGAGAGATAGAGTTGAGTGTTGTCTACCTAGCAATGGATACAGAGGCCATGATGGTGGATCTCTCCCAGAGGAAGGATGTACATAATGAACAAGAGGGAACCTGAGATACTTGAACTCCATCTGGGGCAGTAAATCTTTTTGAGGCCAACTGAAGGGACTTCACCATTGCATGATGTGTGCTAATTCTTCCTGATTCCTCCACAGAGAGGACCAGGAGATCTCAGAAGTTCCCAGTGGTCAGTCTGCTCAGGACTCCATATGTATGGTCTGTACATGTACAACAACTGCTTTTACATCTACAGTATCTTGTACACAATCATCTGGTGCACTTTATAGACCAGAGGATTGTCATTGTTATGTTTTTTATGTTGCACCATAGTGTAGTACACAATTTTTGTTATATCTCCTACAATGACACTAAAGTCAATTCTGATTCTATGGAGATATCTTTTAAATTACCTATTATCTGACCAAGAGAAACCAGAGCTGAATGTATAAAGCAGCATCAGACTCAGGACAGAACCTTGAGACATAGATTTAGATAATGGAGCGTAGAAATGAACAATAACTGAAAAACTCCTGTCTGAAAGGTAAAAAGAAAACCACTCCAGAGCTGATCCAAACATTTCCATCCACTGCAGTGATCCACTGTATCAGATGAAACACTGAAGTCTAATAGAACTAATGCAGAATCTTTACTTTTGGTTTATTAATTACCATTATATAATGATCCATGAATGACTCATGAATTGTTATTTGTTTACACAAATGTCATCATAACATAATCTACAAAACTGGTCTGTTTTGATGAACCAAGTATTTTTAATCTCGCTAAAAAGAAATTCTGTTAAGTGATGGTGTACTTTTTGGTATCTTTTGGATCTTTGCAGGGACAAAAGATGAAGACACCTAAAGAAGTCGTCTTAACAACTTTAGAAAACTTGGGAACTGAGGACTTTGAAAAATTTAAGTGGTACCTGCAGGGAGTCCTTAAAGACTTCCTAGCAATCCCAAAGAGTAAACTGGAGAATGTAAACAGGGAGAACACAGTGGATACGATGTTCCAGACCTACAGTATAAACACTATTAATGTGACCAGAATAGTTTTAGTGAAGATCCATCAAAATGAACTAGTAAAGACTTTATCAAACATCATCTATGAACCTGCAGGTAAGTCATAATCATTAAGAATTTAAAAAAATGTATGTAACAAAGATCAAACTTATATATCACAGTCTTCATCAAACATTATTTTTGTTACCAATGTCTCCCTCTTATCTACAAAGATTCATATGTTGTGTTGACAACAACAGAACAAGCTACCAAATATCCTCAAGAGAAACAAAATTTGAAGTGTCTCCGATAACAATAAATGATGAAACAAAGTCTGACTGTTTTTGTTTACTCTGCTGGTTTTGCACAAATTTGCACACACTGATATCACTGTAAGACAATGCTTGGGCAATATTAATTTCCTCTGTAATTAAGTCATATACCTTCTGGTTTATTTGGACAATGAAGAGTTCATAGATGTATGACTGAGACACCCAACATAGCAGTTGTTTTTGAGGAATACTAAATCATTTTACAATAGTTAACATATTCAGGACCTCGTCATTAAATGGGCTGAATAGATTTCATGAATATAGAAATGTGCAAACTCACATTAACCAGAACAAAACCTCATTAATTTAATTATTTTATTCATTCAGAGATTCTTGCTGCGTGCCAGCAAAAAGCTAAATCCAACTTACATAAGATGTTCCAGCTTGTGTCTGAAGGGATTGATAAAGCAGAAAAATCAACCGTTCTGAATCAGATGTTCACAGAGATCTACATCACAAAGGGAGGGACTGCAAAGGTCAATGATGAACATGAGGTCAGACAGATTGAAACAACATGCTGGAAACCAGACAGACCAGAAACAACAATCAGACGAGAAGACATCTTTAAAACTCCACCTGGAAGAGATGAACCAATCAGAACAGTGATGACTAAAGGAGTGGCTGGCATCGGGAAAACAGTCTTAACACAGAAGTTCACTCTGGACTGGGCTGAAGGCAAAGCCAACCAGGACATCCAGTTCACATTTCCATTCACCTTCAGAGAGCTGAATGTGCTGAAAGAGGAAAAGTACAGCTTGGTGGAACTTGTTCATCACTTCTTTAGTGAAACCAAAGAAGCAGGAATCTGCAGGTTTGAAGAGTTTCCGGTTGTGTTCATCTTTGACGGTCTGGATGAGTGTCGACTTCCTCTGGACTTCCTCAACACTAAAATCCTGAATGATGTTACAGAGTCCACCTCAGTGGGTGTGCTGCTGACAAACCTCATCAGAGGGAAACTGCTTCCCTCTGCTCGCCTCTGGTTAACCACACGACCTGCAGCATCCAATCAGATCCCTCCTGAGTGTGTTGACATGGTGACAGAGATAAGAGGGTTCACTGACCCACAGAAGGAGGAGTACTTCAGGAAGAGATTCAGAGATGAGGAGCAGGCCAACAGAATCATCTCCCACATCAAGACATCATGAAGCCTCCACATCATGTGTCACATCCCAGTCTTCTGCTGGATCACTGCTACAGTTCTGGAGGACATGTTGAAGACCAGTGAGGGAGGAGAGCTGCCCAAGACCCTGACTGAGATGTACATCCACTTCCTGGTGGTTCAGTCCAAAGTGAACAACATCAAGTATGCTGGAGGAGCTGAGGCAGATTCACCCTGGAGTCCAGAGAGCAGGAAGATGATTGAGTCTCTGGGAAAACTGGCTTTTGAGCAGCTGCAGAAAGGCAACCTGATCTTCTATGAATCAGACCTGACAGAGTGTGGCATCGATATCAGAGCAGCCTCATTGTACTCAGGAGTGTTCACACAGATCTTTAAAGAGGAGAGAAGACTGTACAAGAACAAGGTGTTCAGCTTCATCCATCTGAGTGTTCAGGAGTTTCTGGCTGCTCTTCATGTCCATCTGACATTCATCAACTCTGGAGTTAACCTGCTGTCAGGAAAACAAACAACATCGTGGTGGTCTGAAGTCTTGAGAGACAAATCAACACGTTTCTACCAGAGTGCTGTGGACAAGGCCTTGCAGAGTCCAAATGGACACCTGGACTTGTTCCTCCGCTTCCTCCTGGGTCTTTCACTGCAGACCAATCAGAATCTCCTACGAGGTCTGATGAAACAGACAGGAAGTAGCTCAGAAACCAATCAGAAAATAGTCAAGTACATCAAGAAGAAGATCAGTGAGAATCTGTCTGCTGAGAAAAGCATCAATCTGTTCCACTGTCTAAATGAACTAAATGATCGTTCTCTAGTGGAGCAGATCCAACAGGCCCTGAGATCAGGATGTCTTTCCACAGATAAACTGTCTCCGGCTGACTGGTCAGCTCTGATCTTCATCTTACTGTCATCAGAAAAAGATCTGGACGTGTTTGACCTGAAGAAATGCTCTGCTTCAGAGGAGGCTCTTCTGAGGCTGCTGCCAGTGGTCAAAGCCTCCAACAAAGCTCTGTTAGTGGGATTTATCCATCAGTAAATACTCTGATATCTTTCAACAGGAGAGAAAAATAAAAAATAACTTGTTTCCTTCCTGTTGTCTCTCCAGACTGAGTGACTGTAACCTGTCAGAGAGAAGCTGTGAAGCTCTGTCCTCAGTTCTCAGTTCTCAGCTCCCAGTCCTCTAGTCTGAGAGAGCTGGACTTGAGTAACAACAACCTGCAGGATTCAGGAGTGAAGCTGATATCTGTTGGACTGAAAAGTCCAAACTGCACACTGGAGACTCTCAGGTCAGGATTCATTAACCCATTCAACTGATGACCATTTAAATTCTGATTAACTTTAGTTGATAAACAGCTAACATGTAGCTTTGTGTCTGTTGATATGATAAACTTGGGCAGTAGTTATTAGACTCAGAGAATTACTTTACATGAAGGTTTTTCATAATTTGATTTTGTTGTTGAATAATTAAATACCGCAGATGATTATAAAGTTTTATTATAAATCTGGTCCAAAATGTACCTGGACAACAAACACATAAAACAAACACATGGCTCCACGTTTTCACAGATGGTTCCTGTGTGTTGTTCTGTGTTTGCAGTCTGTCAGGCTGTCTCATCTCAGTGGAAGGCTGTTCTTCTCTGGTCTCAGCTCTGAGCTCCAATCCCTCCCATCTGAGAGTGCTGGACCTGAGCTACAATCATCCAGGAGACTCGGGATTGAAGCTACTGTCAGCGGGACTGAAGGATCCTCTCTGGAGACTGGACACTCTCAGGTACAAACACTGATGAACAAAAAGGAGATATTTGTGTAGGAAGTTTTAAAGGAGAACATCTCCAGGAACTAAAATGATAACTCCCTATCTGCCCGAGTGTGTCGTATATGACAAAAAATAACGAAAAACAGCATCTTCAATTCATGTTTTAATAATTTTACAGCAATAAGAGCTAGAGACTTACTGTCATTTCCAGCTAAAAGGTAATACTCTGGCCATGACTGGGGTGTCTTTGGGGTCTTTGTAGCCCCTACAGGAGGTTTTCTATCCCTCCTGGAACTTGTGCCTTTTTTCGGGGTCTTTGCGCAATAAATCCAAACTCTTACATCCAAGATTGATCCACTTCATGTCCATAATTTAGGAATTTTCGGCCAGCGATTGCTGCTAGTTCTGATGGTAACCATTCATTTTGTTTCCCATGATGCTT
Organism: Sander lucioperca; assembly: GCF_008315115.2. Taxonomy (NCBI): domain Eukaryota; kingdom Metazoa; phylum Chordata; class Actinopteri; order Perciformes; family Percidae; genus Sander; species Sander lucioperca. The sequence continues at coordinate 20,857,876 of NC_050175.1, read as the reverse complement.
TGGGAGACGCTTGTTTTTGTCTTGTAAACCAATGGAAGGCAGGTCCGTCACACATTAGGCCCATATAAGGCCGTCAATACGTCATCCAAGGGACAACAAAGACTGTTTATTGTGAGAAGAGATCACTCAAAGTCAGAATAGTAAGATGTGACCAGTATCGTCTATTACCATTCTGCAGAGAAGAATGACATCATCATTTTGCACTGGATGACTCCAAATATATAGGAGAACTGTTTTAGACAACACAAATGCTTATGTAGCATTGCTGTGTGTGTGATATTGACATTATTATTTTGAGTATTGTCATAAGTGAATGTCATGTGGGCAAAAACTGATGTTTATAGATTGACTGTACACAACATGATGTTTTACAAGCTTTTAAAAAAAATAAAACCAGACGGACCATGAGTGACATGTATTTAGAGGTTTATGCCTCGACGCAGAGGTCCAGGGTTCGACTCCGAACTGTGACGATTTCCTGCATGTCTTCCCTCTCTCTCTCACCTGTCCTGTCCATTAAAGGCGGAAAAGCCCAAAATAATAATCTTTTTAAAAAAAATGCCTCAGGGTGCAGAGGGTTAATAATTGATGTAGTTTGGACAAATATCTGTATGGTAAAGGACCATTCTTCCTCGTTTCCTGGGATCAAATCAGTTTCATCTCGACAGAGAAAGGTCCAGGACAGGTTTAGCCTAGCTTAGCACAAAGCAATGTGCTTTCTACGCAGTAAGAAGAGTGTGTGGATGAAGCATTAATCTTTCTTTCGGCAGACTAGTTAGCTAGCTGTTTAAAATGTCATTTGCCGGTGCTGCATGGCTCATGTGATCGATCAGAGACGTACACTGATTTCTGGACCAATTATTGTACTAAGTTCCTCTTGTTGTTAGAGAGTACCGACTCAAAGTTCAAAAAGTCCCTCAAAATGCTCTTTCCTAGTCCCTGCGGTGCAAACACTATATACTGTATTTCTTCTTTGTACCAGATAATAATCCCTCCTGAGTCCCTCCCTCTTTTAATATTGGGGAGTTTGACTGATGACAGAATGATTTCTCTGCAGTTTGGGGGACAGTGAGTGACAGAGCCCGGTCTACACCAGGGGTCTCATTTATAAACGTGGTGTACGCACAAAACGGGGCTGAAAATGTGCGTACGCCACTTCCCATGCAAAGGTTGTGATTTATAAAAAACAAACTTGATAGAATGTTGAGAATGTGCGGCCCTTCACTCAAACTCTGACCCATGCGCACGCACATTTTGGAGTCAAAATAGGAATTGGCAATGCAGATGGTGAGGTGGTGAACTGAAGTCAGACTGCAGAAAGTAAATGGAAAAAACGATTACTCGTAATATTTTCAAGTATTGATGCCTCACGCACATTTTTTCACTCTATATTATTCACGTTACCATGAAGATTAACTCCAGCAGTGTTATTTGCGCTTGTACTTACTGATACTTGTTCCATAAACACCTTGTAAAATCCAACTCAAATCTTTAATAAAAATGTGTTAAATCTCAAATGTCTCAAGTCTCAAATAGACAGGCAACCAGTGGAGTGAAGCTAAAATAGGTGAAATGTGCTCGTACTTGCGTGTGCCAGTTAAAAGACGTGCAGCAGGATTTTGTACCAGTTGAAGACGAGAAATGGAGGACCCACTAGCCCCTATATAAAGTGCATTACAGTAATCCAGCCGAGTGGTCACAAAGGCGTGGATTACTTTCAAAGTGCTGTCTCTGAAGGACTAGTTTGATTTTTGCCAGCTGGAAAAAGCTAGACTTCACCACAGCTTTAACCTGGCTGTCAAATTTGAGGTCGGAGTCCACTTTTACCCCCAAATTTGTCACAATTGGCTTGCGATACTGTGCCAGAGAACCCAGATCAACTAGGGGGGGTCACAGACGTGCCACCAAAGACCATGACTTCTGTCTTTTCTTCATTAAAATTTAGAAAATTTAATTTTAAAAATAATTTTTTTTTTTTTAAAGACATCCAAGCTCTAATGTCATGTAAACACTGTAGAAGTTGGTTAACAGAGTAGGAATCAGACTTTTTGAGGGGGAGGTAGATCTGGCTGTCGTCCGCATAGCAGTGAAAAGAAATGCCATGTTTCCTGAGAATGGAACCAAGTGGGAGTAGATATAGAGAAAATAAAAGAGGGCCAAGCACCGAGCCCTGTGGGACCCCACATAGCATTATAGCAGTGAGTTCTCTGCCCATGGCCTGTCTGTCTCTCTCTCTTGAGTGGGAGGCATTTGGTAGGTTTTTCCTTTTGTTTGGAGCCTTTTGGTCCTTAGCTTAGTGTAGCATAGCCTTCTTGCACGTCTTGTCTGTCCTTAGCTGTTGTTAACAGGGTTAGCTGTCGTGTTAGCAGAGTTAGCTGTCGTGTTAGCAGCTGTCGTGTTAGCAGGGTTAGCTGTCGTGTTAGCAGGGTTAGCTGTCGTGTTAGCAGGGTTACCTGTCGGTTTAGCAGAGTTAGCCGTCGTGTTAGCAGGGTTAGCAGTTGTTAGCAGGGTTAGATGTCGTTTAAGCAGATTTAGCTGTTGTGTTAGCAGGGTTAGCTGTCGTTTAAGCAGATTTAGCTGTCGTGTTAGCAGGGTTAGCTGTCGTGTTTGCAGAGTTAGCTGTCATGTAAGCAGGGTTAGCTGTCATTTTAGCAGAGTTAGCTTTTGTTAGCAGGGTTAGCTGTCGTGTAAGCAGGGTTAGCTGTCATTTTAGCATGGTTAGCTGTTGTTAGCAGGATTAGCTGTCATGTTAGCAGAGTTAGCTGTCGTGTTAGCAGAGGTAGTTGTTGTTAGCAGGGTTAGCTGTTGTTAGCACAGTTAGCTGTCATGTTAGAAGGTTGTCATTTTAGAAGCAGAGTAAGCTATCGTGTTAACAGAGTTAGCTCTTGTTAGCAGGGTTAGCTGTCGTGTTAGCAGGGTTAGCTGTTGTTAGCACAGTTAGCTGTCATGTTAGAAGGTTGTCATGTTAGAAGCAGAGTAAGCTATCGTGTTAACAGAGTTAGCTCTTGTTAGCAGGGTTAGCTGTCGTTAGCATGGTTAGCTGTCGTGTTAGCAGGGTTAGCTGTCGTGTTAACAGGGTTAGCTGTCGTGTTAGCAGGGTTAGCTGTCATTTTAGCAGGGTTAGCTGTTGTTAGCATGATTAGCTGTCATTTTAGCAGGGTTAGCTGTTGTTAGCAGGATTAGCTGTCATGTTAGCAGAGTTAGCTGTTGTTAGCAGAGTTAGTTGTCGTGTTAACCGGGTTAGCTGTCGTGTTAGTAGGGTTAGCTGTCATGTTAGCAGAGTTAGCTGTTGTTAGCTGTGTTAGCTGTTGTTAGCATAGTTAGCTGTCGTATTAGAAGGGTTAGCAGTTGTTAGCAGGGTTAGCTGTTGTTAGTAGGGTTAGCTGTCGTGTTAGCAGAGTTAGCTGTCGTGTTAGCAGAGTTAGCTGTCGTGTTAGCAGGGTTAGCTGTCGTGTTAGCAGAGTTAGCTGTCGTATTAGAAGGGTTAGCTGTTGTTAGCAGGGTTAGCTGTCATGTTAGCAGGGTTAGCTGTTGTTAGCAGGGTTAGCTGTCTTTTAAGCATATTTAGCTGTCGTGTTAGCAGGGTTAGCTGTCGTGTTAGAAGGGTTAGCTGTCGTTTTAGCAGAGTTAGCTGTTGTTTTCAGAGTAAGCTATCATGTTAACGGAGTTAGCTGTTGTTAGCAGGGTTAGCTGTCGTGTTAGAAGGGTTAGCTGTCGTTTTAGCAGAGTTAGCTGTTGTTTTCAGAGTAAGCTATCATGTTAACGGAGTTAGCTGTTGTTAGCAGGGTTAGCTGTCGTGTTAACAGGGTTAGCTGTTGTTAGCACAGTTAGCTGTCGTATTAGAAGGGTTAGCAGTTGTTAGCAGGGTTAGCTGTTGTTAGCACAGTTAGCTGTCGTATTAGAAGGGTTAGCAGTTGTTAGCAGGGTTAGCTGTCTTTTAAGCAGATTTAGCTGTCGTGTTAGCAGGGTTAGCTGTTGTGTTAGCTGAGTTAGCTGTTGTTAGTAGGGTTAGCTGTCGTGTTAGCAGAGTTAGCTGTCGTGTTAGCAGAGTTAGCTGTCGTGTTAGAAGGGTTAGCTGTTGTTAGCAGGGTTAGCTGTCATGTTAGCAGGGTTAGCTGTTGTTAGCAGGGTTAGCTGTCGTGTTAGCAGAGTTAGCTGTCGTGTTAGCAGGGTTAGCTGTTGTGTTAGCAGAGTTAGCTGTTGTTAGTAGGGTTAGCTGTCGTGTTAGCAGAGTTAGCTGTCGTGTTAGCAGAGTTAGCTGTCATGTTAGCAGGGTTAGCTGTTGTTAGCAGGGTTAGCTGTCGTGTTAGCAGGGTTAGCTGTCATGTTAGCAGAGTTAGCTGTTGTTAGCTGGGTTAGCTGTTGTTAGCACAGTTAGCTGTCGTATTAGAAGGGTTAGCAGTTGTTAGCAGGGTTAGCCGTCGTGTTAGCAGAGTTAGCTGTTGTTAGCAGGATTAGCTGTCGTGTTAGCAGAGTTAGCTGTTGTTAGCTGGGTTAGCTGTTGTTAGCACAGTTAGCTGTCGTATTAGAAGGGTTAGAAATTGTGGCTTCAGAGCACAGCCTGTCAATGCAATGAAGGATGACGACATGGTTAGGATCTCAAAAGCCAATAGTGTCCATTCCTCCAGCGCATAGCGGAGCCGTAAAAGTGTAAGCACAGCCAAAAAAGTGAGAGGACACCAGCAGGAGATGGAGGAGGGCCTACATATGGTGCTGCATGGATGTGTAGACTGTAAACTAACCTGGGGGAACTAGGCTGTTAATGGTGGAGTTCTGTCAGTTTGTGATGTAATGGTCTTCAGCTGAAGGCCATGTTGATGTTGTTTTGGATGTTATGATCAGTGATGGATGAAGTAATAATGAGTTTAGGATGTTAAACAGTGTGATACATGGATCTTACTTGGACCTAAAGGGATATGTGTCTGTAATTCATGGCTTTCAATAGAAATTAGCGGAATTTTGCTATAAATATCTTTAAAGCCCGTTTTCTCAAAATGACTTTTCTGTCATACTCCAAGTCTGAAATCTCCACTTCAGTAGCACCTTTATACACCAAACCTTCCAGTCTTGTACCTAGTTATATTATGAAGACATTTACAAAGGGATTTTTAAATATATTATTCCTAGCCTGATTTATATCATATTTTATTCCAAAAAACATGGCGAAAATCCATTTTTTAAGGCTATTGACAGTATATTCTGATTTACAGGATAACAAAATTAGATATCCAGAAATCCCTCTGTAATTATTTTCCCATCTAATATGTGAACACAATGAAAAAAGAATTTTGAACCTGGCTTTATCCAATACTCAGATTTCGTTTTTTAAAATATATGCAAATTAGCGCATATTTAATTAGCTAATGCCTAATTTGCATATTTAAACATTAAATTACAGAAAACTTGTAATACATTTTTTTTCTCATATTAATATCAGTAATCAACTGGGAGAGTTTCATGGTGATATCTGCTAGTTAAAAAATCACCCTATTCACCTGTAGTGTCTCTTAATCTATGAAAAAGACATTTTATGGACGGTAAAAAAAATGGAAATTGAATAGAATTAAATATAGTAATTGGTTGACAGCCCAAATATGAATATAAATGAGTAAATTCCAGCCCTACATGTGATGAGGATGAAGCTGTGTGTGTGAGAGTGATGTAATGCCCCCCCCCCCCTCCTCCTTTCAGGGTGGAGCCTGCTGGAGTCAGATGGTTGACACCAGGTCCATGGAGGTGTAAGTCTGTTTTTAATTTCATTCATCAAACTGTGACATCACTCATCCAACCCTCTGATGTCATCATCAAAGTGCTGATTGGTTAATAACTGCAGCTGTGTTGTGTCTCCTTCTCTCCGTCAGATTCCTGTGAACTCACACTGGACACAAACACAGTGAACAGAAAACTCAAACTGTCTGACAACAACAGGAAGGTGACATCAGTGAAGGAGGAGGATCAGCCATATCCTGATCATCCAGAGAGGTTTGACTATTATCAACAGCTGCTGTGTAGAGATGGTCTGACTGGTCGCTGTTACTGGGAGGTTGAGAGGAGAGGAGTGGTTTATATATCAGTGAGTTACAGAGGAATCAGGAGGAGAGGAGACAGTTTTGACTGTTTGTTTGGATGGAATGATCAGTCGTGGAGTCTGTTCTGCTCTGATGATGGTTACTCTGTCTATCACAATAAGAGAAGAACATCCATCTCCTCCTCCTCTGTCTCTGGTAGAGTAGCAGTGTATGTGGACTGTCCTGCTGGCTCTCTGTCCTTCTACACAGTCTCCTCTGACTCACTGATCCTCCTCCACACCTTCAACACCACATTCACTCAGCCTCTCTATCCTGGGTTTGGGTTCTGGTCTCCTGGTTCCTCAGTGTCTCTGAGTCCTCTTTAGGACGGAGAGTCTCCTCCTGTTTCTCACTGCTGATCAGTTGAGTCTGTACAGGATCACGCTTACATTGTAAATTAAGTGTGACTGTGGTTGTAAAAATTGTATATTTTTATGTTTTGTATTTCACTTGCGTGGAATTGTAATTATTTTCCTGACCTGCCGAGGGACTACGGGAGGAAAATATCACTTGTGCTACAACCCGGTACAATGCATCTCTCCTTGTTTTTATACAAGGTTATGTTAACTTGAGCATTGTCCCTGTTTAAATAAATAACTTCTAAATTCTCCAGAAATCTTTCAGGTTATTGTTATGAACTAATGAATGAACTGAACTTTTACTGCAGTAACATGTCATCAATGGGACAGAACAGCTGTTTGATTGGGTCTGTTGGAGGTTTGATTCACTCCCACATTAATATGTTGGTGGTGAAGGTCTGTCTGTCTGTCTGTCTGTCTGCCTGTCTGTCTGTCTGTCTGTGTGTGTGTGGTTGTCTGTGTGTGTGTTTTTGTGTGTGTGTGTGTGTGTGTGTGTGTGTGTGTGTGTGTGTGTGTGTGTGTGTGTGTGTGTTAGCATGATTCTTTATATTCTTGTCTTATTTCTGTTTGACTTTGTCTACCAATGCTGAAAGTGAGTTTTTCTTATTCTCACATGTTGAAAGTAAGAGCCACAAAGTCTGGGACCGTAATGTCTGACTCTGAACAGATAGGGGCTACAAGGTCCCCCTAAACTATCTGTTATTTCTCCGTGGATAGTCCAGACTTCTCACATAGTTGAGATGAACGGGATGTCTAACCTTGGGGTAGAAAGTGGTACAGAGGGGAAGAAGAGAAGTGGCTCCTGAATGTCTGACTGTGTTTGATTGTAAGAAATGTTGAGTCATGTTTAGAAAGGGGGGCATGTCTTTCTATCTCACTGGAGATGCATATATACTGGTGCTTCTTCTTATTCGTTGAAGACATTTTCCCACACTGGGCTGCTGTGCCTTTTGTGAAATCGTGTTACTCCTATATTCTTGCAAGTTTATAATAAAATACAACAACCTAACTTGGTTTAGTCTTCGACTGTCTTTATTTGTTTCATCTTGTACCTTTTTGAAATACATCCCGGCTGCAATAAGAAACTTCCTCCACAATTCTCCGTGGGTGACTGAGGATTCCCGATCCAGAATCAAGCTGATATCCTCCTCTAACCTCAGGCACAACGGCATTTCAGAGAGAAAGAGGGTCAGGAACTGGAGGAGGACTCCTGACTGTTTCAGACCGACCCAAACCAACAAGGAAGCAATTTCAAGCAGCTCGGGTAAGATCAGAATCAACAAGAATTTAACTGGACTCTAAAGTCAATATTTAGAAACAACTTTCTAAACCAATAGAGGAAACATTGTAAAATCATCATCATTATTGATTGAAATCATTGAGACGAATACTGACAGTGGGAATTGAGTATTTTGAAATGTTTTTTAATTTTTTATTTGGTTTTATTTTGAGGTTCTGGTTGAACAAAAATATAATTGAATTGTGATTATTTTTGATAGCTTTTACAAAAGGCCATATTTCCCCTAAAACCATCTCTCCACCACGGGTGTGCCAGTATTATCCATACAAAGACAACGTCTGTGAACTTGTCAGATTTAGTCTGTGAACGTATCAAAGAGACAGTCTGTGAACTGTCCCGGATTTAGCACGGTTTGCCCAAATTGAAACTAAGCTTTGTACGCGACGGCTACATCGTAGTGAAAATTAGTTCTGCTGAAATGTTGTTATGGGTAATGAAAGTTAGGGCTGAAACGATTACTCCAATAATTCAAATAATTTGATTACAAAAAAGCTTTGAGGCAAATTCTCTGCCTCGAATCTTCGTTTAATTCCAATCAGTCGCGTTATGCGGCCCGCTCCGCTCAGAGTCTTTGTTTCACACGGACCGTTATTAACGACGCACACAACATTCAGTGGGCGATGGCGGAGAGCACGGCGCTAGCGGCAGAAATGACCGAAAACGGGATAAATTCTGGACATCAAGTGGATAAATCTAGGATGTAAGAGTTTGGATCTATTGCTCAACAACTGTGAAAACAGACCCAGCTTCCAGGCTGGATAGAAAACCTCCTGAGAAAGCTGAAAGACACCAAAGACCCCCGTGATGGCTAACTCCTTAGCTTTTAGCAGCAAAAATCGGTGAGAAGCTACGTTTTATAACAGTTGTGTAACTGCTATAAATCATCTGATGCTTTGTGTGTGGGCTTAATGGAATCATGAGAGACTAAGCTTTCAGTTGCTGTGTCTCATGGCTGTATATTTAGAAGATTTAATGCTTTAAAGTTATAAAAACGTTCATGAGTGGAGGTTACAGCGACGCCACAGCCACAAAGTGTGCCGTCCACGGTACAGTGATCCTTGAGGCAAAATCATTTTTTATCATACCGATTAATCGATGAAATAATCGCTAGAATATTCGATTACAAAAATAACCGCTAGCTGCAGCCCTAATGAAAGTACAAAATCACTTGAGCCAGAAGGCCCCGTGGTCGGAGAAATGAAAGGGAAATATGGACCGGACTGCATCAAATGTTTGTTTGTTGTTGTTTTTTATTTTCCAGATAATGGTTCATTAAGTACAGGAAAATTAAGAATGTTACGACCAGATGTAGAGGAAAATCAAAGATTAAGACAGAGGATTTAAAGCTAATAGACAAAAACAAAGAATGTTTTAAACATATTGATGAAAGAGGTCAGGATTCAGGGAAAGAATGCAAAAACACACATCCACCAATAACGTCCTCATCAGTTCTCCAACCTAACCAAAGCCCATATTCTGAGCTTTCTCTAAAAACCAGGAAGACCAGCTGGGAAAACAGAGGGACGAAGAGGACACAGACTCAACTCTCAGACACGACCGCCAGCATCCATCACACCTGCATCAGGTGGAAAGACCAACGAGGACCAGAGAACACCATGTTGGAAGGGTCTGTGTGTGTGTGTTCTTTGTTCTAAACTGTTCCAATTTTTCATTCTCTAAATATTTGCCTATTTCCTCGAAATATTGATTGTTTATAATATATAAATGAATGAATAAATGTTTCTGAAACATTCATTCATTGATTAAGTATTTTAAAATAATTCATTAAAATAACATGTTTGCATGAAATGTAAATGATTAGAATAAAGGAATATAGTATTACAAAGTCCAAACATTTTAAATGACATTTAATGTTTGGTCTTTGTAATACTATATTCCTTTATTGTAATCATTTACATTTCATGCAAACATGTTATTTTAATGAATTATTTTAAAATAAATACTCAATGGATGAATTTTTATTTATTTATATATTATAAACAATCAACAATCAATTTTGTAAATGAAAAGTTCACACACACACACACACACACACACACACACACACACACACAAGACAACACCAGGGTTAACCTGCGTGTTGTCTTCCCGTCTAGTCCAGCTTTCTAAGGCGATGGTCCTTAGTCGACCAATCAGCACGTACCTGAGACGGGATGTCTGATGGGTGATCCAGGCGGCGGTGTCTCCCAGCAGGAAGCCGGCCAGGTACGCCGCCGCCACCATGAAGCTGGTGAATTCGAGAACAATATACACGATCTGACCATAATTACACTGGTGCTTTCCATTAACTGCCGTTGCTTTAGCCTTTTATTTCAGTAGCGGCCCGGCAGTGGGAAGCCATCGTGAGAACAAATAAAAAATATAAAAACATAAATCAAACCGATGTGGCGTTGGCAACACACAGATCAACAAGCCGACAAATAGACTTTACGTAATTCCCTCCGCTGGAAATCTATATCTTTCATAAAGATAGCCATCAGGGAATGTTAACCCTTAAAGGGGCAAGCAGAAATACATTTGATGGAAAAATGATTCATTGCTAATTTTTAATGACATTTTAATTTCATACAATTTTACTAAATGACCCAAATACCCCCACTCACTCTCTCAGGTCAGAGGATCAGCTGCTCCTGAGTTCCTGCCTAAAACTAAGCGGAAACTCAGAGGAGACCGTGCCTTTGCTGTGTCGGCTCCTAAATTAGGGAATGATCTGCCACTGCACGTTAAACATTCCTCTTTGTGTGTTTTTAAATCCCGTCTTAAAACCCATCTCTTCTCTGTGGCCTTTGACACCTAGTAAGATGTTGACTTAATTCACTTCTTTTAATTATTTAGATTGATTGCTTTTCATTGCGCAGCTATTATTTTTATTCATGTCAAAATGTTATTTTTTATTTATGATGTCTTATTTATTCTTCTGTACAGCACTTTGGTCAACTTTGGTTGTTTTAAAGTGCTTAACAAATAAAGTTGGATTGGAGAAGTTCATGTTTATTTTTTTTTAAATATTTTATTTTCTAAGTTACACTCTTAGCCCACTTAGGGTTACATTTTGCATTGTATTCTTTTTATCATAGTTCATATGCAAACTTTTAAAACATTTCATAAATAATTAATTACCTACATTATCTCGTGTTATCCACACACATTAGAAAAAAATTGGAAAAAACAGAACTTTATCTCCCAAGATGCATTGCCAATGTTTTTAATAAACATCATTTACAAAGACATGGTAAAACACTAAAAGCTAATATTCTGTCACTAGCAACCTACATCTGTTCTCTGTCAAATACAGTTGTTGTGGGGAGCGAGGAATAGTGGACCCAAACGCAGGGAAAGGCAAGCAGGCAGGCAGAGGGTAGAACACGAGGATTTATTCTAACAAAAAACAGCAGTACAAAGACTGGAAAACCACAGGAAAAACTCACTGGGAAAACTACAAAAAAACACACAAGGCTGAAACAAACTGTCAGGATACAAACTAACGGAGCGGGGAACACAAACTTACGCAGGCAGGGCAACGGACACAAACAGGGACAAACTGACAGGACGAGGACACAAACTGACAGGACGAGGACACAAACAATCTGGCACCAGACAACGGAAACACAGGGACTAAATAAACTAGGTAACGAGAAGACACAAGACAGGTGACACCAGGGCTGGGGAACAGGTGGAGCACATCAGACAATCACATAGGCGGGAAAACACAAAGTAAAGCTGGACAAGACAAGACAGAAAACAGACTATCAAAATAAAACAGGAAACAGAACTAACAGGGAAACGCACAACCGGGAACAGAAAAATACACAACAAAATATATCCAGACAACACTACACAACACAGGATACATCAACACAACCAGGATATACAAAACCAGAGAATATACAACACAGGGGCATAAATATACAGGATAAAATTGTGACGGGGCGCATGGCTGCCGTCACGCTAGCAATGCGCTACCTATTTTCTCTCAGAGACTGAATGTAAATGTTGCCTGTATAGGTTTATTTAGCGTGTTCATATGTTCTGTTAATTACCACACACTGTTGTCAAATAATCTGTAAACCTAGTCATTTATCAAATTCCTCAGTTATCCTGTAGCTTTCTTGTGTACACATTTAACATTTAACATCTAATACTCCAGTGATTTAAATGCTATAGCAACATCCATCAATACATAATGTTCTATTGTTTAAAACCCTACAGTTTATTTCACAAACATGTTCAGTTACAATAATCACACAACACTTGTTCCTTTGTTAACTAGGGTCGTTTATTGAGTTTAAAAGCTAACAGAGGGTAACAGGATTGGTCTTACCAGCATGTGCTCTTTGTTCTAAAGGAATGTTTGCCGCGATCCTCGGGTTTAAATGGGTCTATGACTTCCGGGGTAACAGGAAGTTAACCAGCATTTCAGGTATTACATTTTTTAGCCATCAAGATGTCTTGGGGCTTTGTCTAATTTGACTGTGAATCATATAAATGATATGTTGTAAATGTCTAGCTTCTAAGATATATTAATGTTGGCTGTATGGAGCCGGTGCTGTCTATTCACCTGAGCCACCCCTGCATTGTATTGTGTTGGTATGTTCCAGTTTGAGGGGTGGGGCTTCAGGCTATATAGAGTGGCGGTAGTATTTGCTCGGGAGAGCTGTTGGAGCACCTGAGGGAGGAGGACGTAAGTCTGTTGCAGATCCTCAGAGTGATGACTTGAGTTAAGGTCTAATTAGTGAACAGTTGAATATTTATATTATCTTATTGTTTTGACTCCCAAGTCAATTTATTTTATTTCCTTGAAAGTGTAGGCTATATTTTTCTGCTTTCTATAATTGTTTTGTTAATTTTTATTTCACGATTTTGCCTCATTTGGCCTTAATTGGGGTAAACAATAAAAATCCCATCTTGTCAACTTCATCTCCGACTCATCCTGAGTGTTTACACCTGCTCACGACTACTCATCTACATCTACCCTTGACAACAATATACAACAAAAGAGAACATACACAAATAAACAATACAGACAACAGAAATGAACGAATGGGTAACAGAAATGTCCCAAACCGTAACAACAGTTGCATTTTCAGCTGTGAACCAAACCGTTGGGGAGTTATTAGAGCAGAAGTCAGACATGTGTTTGCTTCATTCATCCCTCCTGGCCTGGACCAATCAAACAGGCATGGGGGACCAAACAGCTGTTCCATTCCTCCCGACAGCAACAATTGACATTTAAACTAAAATTTCCACTAAAAAACTCTGTCGTTCCACACTGTAGTACATTTTAAAACACTAATTCAACTGTCGTATGACCATGACAACGGCACGTTAAACAATAAATACAACCTGTCATTAATAAATAATTACCGCACCAAACATTTTAATTACCGCACTCAAATTGGGTTTGTGGGTCTAACTTTGTAGCAGCATGACGTCATGACGCCAACTTTCCTGGGTCTGGTAGATCTTGTGTGCTGTACATGCTGTTTCATTCGTCCTCTGTTTCAATCGTCCTGGTTGTACCCTAAATTTAACATTTCATAACTTTTTAAACAGTTCACGTGCCGATTTTCATAACACCTGTTTTTTCTGTTTTTTTAATGCTACCATCGTCCCTGTGGTGCCCCACACCAGACATGTTCTACGTAGTTCTATTTCTTGTAGAAACAGCCTCCATTGTATCCTAGCATCATTTACTCCTCCCTCCTCTTTTGCGTCTTTTGTTGGGGAAGTAACCTCCTTAAATGTGCACATGACAATTATTCACCTCAATGATACATGAATTCATTCATTTTAATGAATTAATAAAGCCCTGGACTGTAATATTTCAGATGTTTGAGCAAGATTTCTGCTCATGTTCATGCTTTGTGCACATTCAAAGTATAACTCATCCCATCTGTGTTCTCTGAGGTTTGGAGGAGTCGTGATATTTTGTGAAAAATAAAGTTATAATAGAATAGGGTATTACATGAATACAGTCACAATATTTCAGAAAATAATCCACCTGACCATAGTCTGCTGTGCATTACGTGATATCTCTGCTGATACGGTAGATCTCAGACCTCCTGACAGACTCAGAGCCCCGTTTGGGTCTCTGGTCTCTGAATGAGACAAAGTTTAGGGAAGAGGTTGAACGCTGCTCTACATCGGAGGTGGAAACCAAAACTACAGAAATACACGGAGCTCAAACGGGACACATCTGCTGCAGCATGTCCACAGCAGAGCACGTCCTTTATAAACCTGAAGCTGCACACACCAGTTAGAATTAGGGTCTGTGTGTGTGTGTGTGTGTATATGTGTGTGTGTGTGTGTGTGTGTGTCTGTCTGTCTCTGTGTGTGTGTGTGTGTGTGTGTGTGTGTGTGTCTGTGAACTTGTCATTTACAAAATTGATTGATTGTTTTTTGATTGTTTCTAATATATGAATAAATAAAAAATTCATTCATTGAGTAAGTATTTTAAAATAATTCACTAAAATAATATATTTGCATGAAATGTAAATGATTAGAATAAAGGAATATAGTATTACAAAGTCCAAACATTAAATGTCATTTAAAATGTTTGGTGGCGCTCTGCTTGTAGTTCCTGCTGATGTCACCAGAGGGCGCCATGACGTCATCACCAGCTCAGAGAAGCTGTTTCTGAATGTATAGATCAGTGGTTATATGGCGCCCTCTGTCTCTTCCTGTCTCTCTACCTTTCTGTCTCTTGCCGTCTAGATTTAAGTACCTCTACGTTTGTAGTTGAGTAAATGTAATCTTGAGTAAATGTAATCTTGAGTAAATGTAATCTTGAGTAAATGAGTAAATGTAATCTTGAGTAAATGTAATCTTGAGTAAATGAGTAAATGTAATCTTGAGTAAATGTAATCTTGAGTAAATGTAATCTTGAGTAAATGTAATCTTGAGTAAATGTACTTACATTCCACCTTCTTCTTCTTGGTTTCTTTAGTTCTTTCTTCGTCTGATGATATTTTTTATTAAATGAAAGATGACAGAGTTTCAGAAACACTAAAAAGTTACATATAGTCCCTTTAATGTAATTTGAGTTATTGAGAATCGGCTACATCTGAAAGTTGAATCTTCTTTTACTAACATTGTGTTGCATATATCATTTCTTCCTCTTCTCTTCATATTATTCTGGTGTTTTATAGAAAGAAATCTTATAGTCAATATTTGGTGGATTTTATGAGGCAAGATGCGTCTGGAATATCTGGCTCCATTATTATTGCTCCATGACATTTCCCAACATCATCACTGCATCGTCAGATGGATTTTAAACACCAGAAGAAACAGAAGTGATGACTTTGTATGTCCACCCTGACACATGGTCCCCAGGACGTTACTTTGGAGTTGAACTTTTTTAATTTAATAATTTTTTGGGCCATTTTAATCCTTTATTCATAGAGTTAGTTTCTGTCTCTGTAATGTTAAATATAATGTTTCTACTTCTTATTTCCTGAGAGAGTGGATGACTCTTGTGTTGAAGATCAGAAAGCTGTCTGCAGCAGTTAGTCGGTCGAGGTCTCCACCTCCTCTATTAGTAGAGAGTCCTGATTAGGACTGGACTCTACTAATAACATGGTAGTGAATCTGAACCCAAAGTTGCATCATAAAGAAGAGCCACTAGTTCCTGTTGGAGGAGTACCAGCTCATAGTGACGCAGCTACATATTAGTTGATTTAGTTAGAGAATAAAAGAGCTGAGTCATGTTGTCTCCACATCAGTCCTGTCCGTGCGCTCTCAGCAATCATTTGGTGCGACAGTGGCGAGATGACGTCTGAATTCCTGCTTTCAGATATATTAGTATGCACGAATTTAAGTTACTAAATGTTGAAGGTTTCCACAGAATGAAGCCGTAGCTCGACGCTCTTCTTAATCTCTGCGTCTTAATCCACATTAAAACATCCACAGGACCACACGGTAAAAGTTGAACTATAACTAGAAGAAAATAACCACTGAACTACATTCAGAAACAGCTTCTCTGAGCTGGTGATGACGTCATGGCGCCCTCTGGTGACATCAGCAGGAACTACAAGCAGAGCTCCACCAAACATATTCACACATTAAAACATGTTTACAGATTTTATTAGTTTCATTTCTGTTTTTATCTCACACACTCACCCCACTTTTTAAATTACATTTTATGTATTGTTGTTTTGTTTTTTACCACAATATATAATGTACTTTAGTATATATTTGTAAGAAGGACAGATTCCCCTTTTACAGTTCTTTCCAACTGCTTACACTCGTTTTCAAAACTATGTCTCCTTTTTTCAAAACTCTACACACAATTCCCAAAACTGAACACACACAATGCTAAAAGCCTCACATCTCCTTCAACATGAAATACTGCATTCAAAATACCATCAAACACATCTCAGAATGAAGTATTTACATCAAATGGCAAACACTGTTTTCATAATAGTACACATGTACACACTGTTGTTCTAAATCTACAGCTCTTTGTCTTTCATAGGCTTATATCTCCATTTATAATGTTGTAGAGAGACAGTCATCTGCTGGGAGGGTTGGACAGTTAAACAACAATATAATGTTACAGTCAAACAGGAAATATTGATTGGACAAAACATCACGTTAGTAAGAGGAGCTCAGTGATGTTTACAGTAGTACGCAACAAGAAGACACAACTACACACATATGGAAGCCAAAGGTATCATTTTTAGAATAAAGTGTATGTTTGTGTGTGTGTGTGTGTGTGTGTGTGTGTGTGTGTGTGTGTGTGTGTGTGTGTGTGTGTGTGTGTGTGTGTGTGTGTGTGTGTGTGTGACTGTGTGTGTGTGTGACTGTGTGTGTGTGTGACTGTGTGTGTGTGTGTGTGTGTGTGTGTGTGTGTGTGTGTGTGTGTGTGTGTGTGTGTGTGTGTGTGTGTGTGTGTGTGTGTGTGTGTGTGTGTGTGTGTGTGTGTGTCCTCCTCCTCCTCCTCCTTCTCCTCCTTCTTCTCCTCCTCCTCCTCCTTCTTCTCCTCCTCCTTCTCCTCCTCCTCCTTCTCCTCCTCCTCCTTCTCCTCCTCCTCCTCCTTCTTCTCCTCCTCCTCCTCCTCCTCCTCCTCCTCCTCCTTCTCCTCCTCCTCCTCCTCCTCCTTCTCCTTCTCCTTCTTCTCCTCCTCCTCCTCCTTCTCCTCCTCCTCCTCCCCCTCTTGCTCTCTGTCTATTGTTGGCATCCATTGTTCCAAACAGGTGATGTGACCTTTGACCTCTGTATAGGCCTAAACTAAAGCAGTGATTGGTTAGTGTCCAGTTATGACATCATGTGTTTGCACATGTGAGGAGTGTGTGTGTGCCCAGAGGTCCGTTTCAGAAAGCAGGTTTAGTGAAAACTCTGAGTTAGTTAAGCCTGAGATGAGGGAACCTCTGGGTTTTCTGTTTCAGAAAGAGAGGTAACTTCACCTCAGAGTCAGTTACTATGGTAACTTCACCTCAGAGTCAGTTACTATGGTAACTTCACCTCAGTCAGTTACTATGGTAACTGAGTCTGTGAAACTAAGTGGTCAGGAGCAGGTTTTCTTCAAGAAACCCAGAGTTTCTCTCAGTCTCCTCCCTCTGACACAGTGTCAGAGGGAGGAGACTGAGACTAACGGTGCGTTCATGCCACCTCTGAATAACAGGGACCGCCCCCGTGATTACGTTGTTTTTCCGACTACCAGCGTTCACATGGTTAGGATGGTCGGGATGCGTGTTCTTCTTCTTCTGTTATATTGGCGTTTGGCATAACAACTTGTTGCATGACTGCCACCAACTGTTGGGCGTAGCCGAGAGCATCAGGTGGTGAAAACCTGGTGAAAACATGGACGCTACAATCATTTGCTGCTGTTTTCTTATGCGAGCATACAGACAGCACATGGTCAGGTGTTTGAGTTATCTGCAGGACAACGAACGGGAAAGGACAGGATAAGGTGTTGTTGTTTTTTTATACATAGGCCTATTTATGAATAATCTGAAACATGTTATGTCTGTGTATGTTTCTCAGCAGAGGCGTTTGTCCACAATAAACAGTTTATTGTCATTGAAATATGTTCAGTGAACCAAAGTCACCTCCATCAAACGTCAGCTGTCAACAACGCGTCACCAACTGGGAAACTCGGTCAGCAAAATCTGGCCCGAATTTCCCACCTCTGATTCCCACAGGAAGGGACGTGAATGATGACGTTTTCACTCGGAAAAACGTTTTTCCAAAGTCCATGAACGCATACCAATCCCACACCAATTCTCTCTCTGTTGCAGCAGCAGCCGCTGTCTTACTTTTTTAACGAAATACATGTTCAAACTCGCTGTTTGTGCTCATGAGTATTTCTGCCGACCCGTTTGTTTGTGGTTGTTACCATGGTGAATCGTAGTATCATGGCTCCATTTATGCTGCCTTTTTATTGTGGTGGTGCACGTGCATGAACCTACTCTGAGTTGATTGAACCAACTCATATCAGCTGTTCTGGAACCAACAACTCAGAGTTTCCCTCTCAGGGTAAATCAGCTCAGACATCAGGGTTACACTCAGAGTTTGTTAAACCTCCTTCCTGAAACGGACCCCGGGTAAATAAGTATTTTGATTAGTTGTGTTTAGAAAAGGAAAGTAAGTCACTTCCTGTTAGATTTTCGTGTCTTAGGTAGAGAATTGTGTGTAGTGTTTTGAAAACAGTGTTTTATGCAAATTGAAAACTGAGTGAAAGGCTGAGAAATAGCTGATGGTTTTGGAGATTTGCTGTGTAGTTTTGCACTTTGAGTGAGAGGTTTCAAAAATCGTGTGACATGAAAAGATTTTGTAAACAGTTGGAAAAAAGAGTAAAATGTTTGGTGGAGCTCTGCTTGTAGTTCCTGCTGATGTCCACCAGAGGGCGCCATGTAACCACTGAACTATATGTGGTAATGCTCTCTGGGCGGTTCCTCTTGTTTCCTGTTCAACGTTTACTTTGACTTTCCAGAGGCTGATGTGACACAGCTTTTTCTCTCTGTGTGGAGCTCCAGCTGAAGGTAAGTTAACTCTAATGTCTGGAATGTTTTTTATATATATATACACTAAAAAATACTGGGCTGAAAATAATCCAAATTGGGTTATTCCCAACCCAGTTCCTGGTGCAATATAGGACAGAACACATCCTGGGTTGATTTGACTTTTTGAGTTGGGTTGAAATTTTAACCCAGTAGAAGGGTTGCTTCAACAAACCCAAACCTGGGTCATTGTGACACCAACGTTGGGTTAATGCAGCTCATTACTGGGTCAGACCCACCAGCCCAATAATGAGTTCAACTGACCCCCTTGTTGGGTTGATATTTGACCCATTCATTTAGTTATTCTTTAATCTATAACATTACTATATTTTTAATAATAATAATACACAATGCATACACTTCATTAATGTCACTGATTTTATTGAACAATATTTAATTTACTCATTTAAAGAGACAAACTGGAATAACAATAACAAGCCCAATTCCCTTATCACATGAGTGTTTCCAAAAAAGAAATGCATGGGGCCACATTACCTTTACCTCATTTCAAAATGTGTATCAAATAACTGGAATAATAATACCAAGCTACAATTATTAACAATTAATTTCCTCCTTATATTCCTCCTAAATATTAGAGAGAGAGACAGACAGACAGACAGACAGACAGACAGACAGACAGAGAGAGACAGAGAGAGAGAGGCAGAGAGACAGAATTCCCTTATCACATGAGAATTTCCAAAACTCAAACACATGGGGCCACATTACCCCCCCCCCCATTTCATAGACAGCCTCCTGGAGGAAATGCCAAGCAGAGAAACACTGCTTTGGGAAATTGATATCGAACACATTACAACTTCTGAAACAAACATGTCCAGCTTGGACCTCTCTGTCCTGCTCCAGGGCCGGCCCACTGAGAACGGTGAATGGCTGTGAGCAGCACTCCTCTCCTCCCAACACCAGGGTGTAGGGCTACGGTCTGGTCTGCTCTGTTGCCTGAAGGTACTCCACCATGTTTGTTCCGACCTGCAAATAATAATATTCCACAAATCAAGTACTTGAATGACAAAGACTGACAGCTAATGTTTTCTAACAGATTTTACAATTACAAGACCTGCATCACTAGATCTAAGGGGCTGTGTGAGTCTAGGAATACTCACAGGCTTAAGATCAATGAAGGCCTTCATGGCGTCAGACGCTGTAGTCCTCACGGTCTTTCAGGCCCATCCTGAAGACTGCAGGTGGCACCAGGCTTGGCAGAACCATCAGGGAAATGTAGTCTCTGGAGCCTGTAAAGAAAGAAAATGGTTTGACTTAAGTATTATCATAGTTTATCGGATGAGTAGCTTATAGCTCAAAAAATGCACAAATCCAAATATTCAAATCTTAGGATTATGTTTATGTTATACCTTGTGACAAAGACCGTGTCTGCACGTGGAGTGTGTGTGCGAGAGAGAGAGAGAGAGAGAGAGAGAGAGAGAGAGAGAGAGAGAGAGAGAGAGAGAGAGAGAGAGAGAGAGAGAGAGAGAGAGAGAGAGAGAGAGAGAGAGAGAGAGAGAGAGAGAGAGAGAGAGACCAGCACATTTTTAATAAGAAAATTATATTTAAAGTATTGCTGTGCACAATGGTAGACAGAGGAGTAGTGGTAAAATAAGAGGTAGCTAAACTATAGATTCTGTGGCCATGGTAAGGTTAATAAAACCTCATGCCAATTGTTTGCCTTCTATAGTGGAGGAATTTCTGTCACTATCAAAATGGTATTTCAGGGACCTACAATGGTGACCACAGGTGATGGGTAATCAAAATGTGATTCTGTTTAGGGAGGCATGGTCTTCAGTGGCACACACAGTGTTAGATTATTTTACATGTCAAGATGTTGTACATCTACACAAAGTGGAGTATTGTGTAACCTACAATTTCATTGGGGGATGCATGAGGATAGGGTAGCTCATTTTGTAATGTTGACATATTCAACAATATTAATAATAGGCATATAGTACAACAATATAACATTTACCTGCAAAAGTGTCAATCAGCTCCGGAAGATGCCATTCTGGTAACTTTAGTTTAACAAAGTCATCCATATTCAATCGCTACAGGGGAGAAGAACAAGATCTGTTAATGTTCAATCAATGTATGGAAGTGTATTTTGCAGTCTGTCTGTCTGTCTGTCTAGCTATCTATCTAGTGAAAATTTAACGAAGTTGCTGTAATCTACTGCCATGTAGCTAGCTAGCTAGTGGTCTTTTCATAATCACTTAAAACAGTGTAGTGGTATTTCTACAATCAAAGTGTGTTAACTACACTAAACACACATTACTTTATCAACAGAATGCATGCAATGCACCTTCAAGGCTTCGCTATTAGCTGTACTACTAGCTAGCTTACAGCATGAGTCAGCAATTAGCGCTCGCTAGCGGTTAGCATTAGCGATCTTTTTAAAACGTTATAATACCTCATATCATAGTGAATTTGTCTCGTGATTTGCCCCAGACACACACACAGTGGGTATAACAGCACTGTTTATGTGTCACTGCCTCAGAGAATTAGAAATATTCTCCAGTTAAATCTTAGGTATCATGCTACAACATTAGCCAACTAGCTAGCATTAGCGCTATCATACGTGAACTTGCGCTAGCCTTATAGCATGCATGAGTCATAGTTAGCTAGAAATCACTGTTGCTAAATGGATTATCAGAGCTAAAATGCTACTCGTATCCAGCAATGCTGACTAAGTGTGGATATTACAACCCTATGTGTAGACCACCATGAATCAAGATCAAGTCAGTAACCAGTAACCGGAGCTAAAGTCTGCTGTTTGACTGCAAGCAATGTTGTAGTAAGCATAGGCTCCTTGCTAGCTTGCTAGCTGTTTGCTTAATTAGCATCAGTGGTAGCCGTTAGAGGGGGCAGTAACGGTTGCTTTCAGCAAAGTAAAGTAAAGTTATACAGGTTTGTCCCGTTATGAAAAGAATGACTTACTAACATCTAGCGAGCTCATGTTCCTGTCGAAGACAGAGGTAGTGTTCTAAAAAATGAGAAATGACAAACCTTAAGCGTTTCCAGAAGTGGTCTCCCGCCTCGGAGGAAAAGAAAAAGGAGGGAACCCAAACTTGAATGTGACCAAACCACTGGGTTAAAATGATCACTGGTTGGGTTATTCAGATCAAGCAAGATTGAGGAACAGTCCAAAACCATTAACCCAACAACTGGGTTACTGAAAGTTACCCAATATGGGTTGAATATACATAATACAGGGTTAACCAGCCTTGACCCAGTGGTTGGGTTAATAAAATAACCCAGTATTTTTTAGTGTGTATATATATATATATATATGTCTGTAATGTTTGACTCGTGAACTCCAGCTGTGGTTAGTTTAGTTTAAAGTGCCCTTATTATGAAAAAATCACTTTTTCTGGGATTTGGGGTGTTATGTTGTGTGTCTGGTGCTTCCACACACATACAAACTTTGAAAAAAATCCCTCCATGCTGTTTAGAGTGAGATACGGTTTCTGCCGAAACGAGCAGGCTAATCGCA